>NC_069361.1:14848484-15151515 GCF_021730395.1 Mercenaria mercenaria | reverse complement strand
GGGTCAGCGCAACGGTAAACAGACAAAATGGCGGCTGGAATCAAAGCTTCAAAAGTAAAGAAAAATTTAAAAACTCATTTTACTTGTTAATTAAATAAGTTCAATCTATACAAATGATCGCTTAATGCTACTTAAAAAGTTAAATATGCTTATCATTTTGCAACTTATTGTTCATATATCGATAATATTTGATTGGTCTCACTGAAAAGCGACAAGAAGGATTTTAGCAAGAAGCGACACGAACTAAAGAAGCGTCAAGAAGGTTTATTTATGTATTTTAAGTTTCTCTGATGATATCTAAAAATGATTTTATGACATTATGCAAAAAATATTTTTTTGATAATTAAATGACTGAATTGAATAATACCTGATTCTTAAAGGAGCATCAAGCAGTATTGAGACATAAAAAATTGGAAGTGGCTAGGGGTCAGGTTACAGGACCTCTAGACAACCCGTGAAGGGCAGGCTAGAGGTCCGGTAATCAATATGAATACTGAGAATGTATTTACAAAGAGCTAGAAGACTATATTTTATCTTTAAAAACAGATTATTTCAAAAATTTGTTTTCATATTTTTTCGTTGTTTTTCTGTTAGATGCATATTAAATTATATAAGATTTTTAACAGCAATTTCTGGTAGTTACCCTTATTTATTCAGGGTTCCTGCTGTCAGTCACCAATTGCGCTAAATGCGACAAAATGTAAATTCTGTCGCTAAAAATCTTCAATAGGCGAACTTCATTAGCGCCAACAAGGTAATCGTCGATCTTCTGATCTTTCGCAAGGACGTAGTAATGGGTAATCCGATATTTAACACTACACAAAGACAATACACTAACATGTCGATATCAAATTACACCTCGGGGGCATATTAAATTAAACATTTGCCGAGTCACAGGAGTGTTCCTCCACGCAAGAATGATTATTAGTCAATCAGATTCGCCAAATTTAGCCCCGCCTACTTCTGCGAAAGCAAATGAAACGAAATATTAGCTGCGCACTTCGTCTAAAGCACCACCCATTTTTTTATGCCAAAAAAGCCAGATAAGTTTACAGGTTATTTCTAATGACAAGCGGATTTGTTGAAGTAATCGAGACCAAAAATGCCGCAAATAATGACACGTCGAAGCGATATAAAAAATATATATTAAGCGATCGTAAAACTATCGATATTAGGTAAATTTTGCACAAGCGTGAAATATCAGTGTTAAATAAACCTACACGTTCGTAAATTTCAGTTGCGGTCGAAAAATTTCAGTCGAAGAATTTTTCAGATACAAATGAACTAAAAGCAGTTCTTTTACGTGCCCAACTGAAAGCTATAAATTTTTACTTGTACCTTTCCGTGGTATTTTCGCTGTACATATATATAATATGTATGGAACTGGCTGACTGACTATTTAAGTTTAATAATGGTCCTTCCGCCTTTCGGGCACAGTATAGCTTTCGCTATGTGGAGTATAGACCTCTAGCAATGTCACCAGGCATGCCGCTAAAGATGCTTTTTGAAGCCAAAGTGGTGACAATTTACCTCTACGCAATTTCCATAGAGTATATGCCAAAGATAAGTAATTTTGAAGCCAAAAGTGGTTCACTGTCGTGGCCAATGATACCTAAATAACAGCTCCCCCATGGTAGCCAATAGACAATATGACAAGGTAAGGTGTGGCAAGGGTCACCCTTAAAAGGGCGGTTGATGCCGCAGGTGCAGGCTGGTCTCCCGTGGTGTTGATGCCCTCCCCGCTCGCCCCTCACGTTGAGTGTGAAGTTGAGCAGCTCGGGGTCTTCTCTGCATGCCGTCAGTGGATCCGTCGATGTACTGGCAGGTCTTCTATTCGGTCTACACGACTCTGCCACTCAGAAGTATCCCGCGAAGATCTGCCGCAGCGTTCGTTTTCATTGCCGTCTATCGCCATGCAGGGGTTCCATTAGACATTACCACTCGAGTTGAATGGAGCTGGTTGGCTGAAGCCGATTTGTTAATAAATAACCGAAGTTGAGTAGGTTGGTCCCCCCGGGTAGAGTTGTTGGAAGTCTGCACGGTCCATCCTCGTCGTCCCATCCTTTGCAGGGCCACTCCCTCCAGATTAGTCAGGACACCGACAGTTGCCTTGGCTCCACATCTGGCGATGCCCTGTGCCTTCTCTCCCAACGTGCACGCTCCGGAGGAAAGGAGAAGATATGTATGGAACGAAAAGAAATTTAGATATATATATGAAACTTTAAGCATTTTTAAAAAGCTTTTCAAAGTCATAAAATAATATAAAACAGCACTGTTTTGGATAAATGACCTACATCAATTTTGAAATAAAAAGTTTGAAAAAATAAAGAGCAAAATTTTCATGTTTTAAAAACATCTATTTAGTGAAAATGACAATTAAATGGAGATGATTCAAAAATGCCAAACTTTATAAAGGGATAATTTTATAGAGTGAGCAATTACATTTGTTTAGAAAATATTCTTGAAAATGGTTGAGAATTTAGCGTCCGTCGTGCTTGCGTCCGTAAACTTTTGCTTGTGACCACTCTAGAGGTCACATTTTTCACGGGATCTGTATGAAAGTTGGTCAGAATGTTCATCTTGATGATATCTAGGTAATGTTTGAAACTGGGTCACATGCCATCAAAAACTAGGTCAGTAGTTCAAATAATAAAAAAACCGTGTGACCTCTCTAGAGGCCATATTTTTCATGGGATCTGTATGAAAGTTGGTCAGAATGTTTATCTTGATGATATCTAGGTCAAGTTTGAAACTGGGTCACGTGCCATCAATAACTAGGTCAGTAGGTCAAATAATAAAAAAAACTTGTGACCTCTCTAGAGGCCATATTTTTCACGGGATCTGTATGAAAGATGGTCTGAGTGTTCAGCTTGGTGCTGTATAGATCTTGTTCGAAACTGGGTCAACTGCGGCCAAAAACTAGGTCAGTAGGTGTAAAAATAGAAAAACCTTGTGACCTCTCTAGAGGCCATACTTTTGAATGGATCTTCATGAAAAATTAGTCAGAATGTTCACCTTGATGATATCTAGGTCAAATATGAAACTGGGTCACGTGCCTTCAATAACTAGGTCAGTAGGTCAAATAGTAAAAAACCTTGTGACCTCTCTAGAGGCCATATTTTTCATGGGTTCTATATGAAAGTTGTTCTGAATGTTCATCTTGATGATATCTAGTTCAAGTTCGAAACTGAGTCAGCTGCGGTCAAAAACTAGGTCAGTAGGTCTAAAAATAGATAAACCTTTTGACCTCTATAGAGGCCGTATTTTTCAATGGATCTTCATGAAAATTTGTCTGAATGTTCACCTTGATGACATCTAGGTAAAGTTTGAAACTGTGTCACGTGCGGTCAAAAACTAGAAAAACCTTGTGACCTCTCTAGAGGCCATATTTTTCATGAGATCATGAAAATTGGTGAGAATGTTCACCTTGATGATATCTAGGTCAGGTTCAAAACTGGGTGATGTGCCTTCAAAAACTAGGTCATTAGGTCAAATAATAGAAAAACTTTGTGACCTCTCTAGAGGCCATATTTTTCATGGATCTTCATGAAAATTGGTCAGAATTTTTATCTTGATGATATCTAGGTCAAGTTCAGAACTGGGTCTCATGAGCTCAAAAACTAGGTCACTGTGTCAAATAATAGAAAAAACGATGTCATTACTCAGTTCAAAACAGGGTCATGTGGGGACATGTGAGCGATTCAGGACCATCATGGTTCTCTTGTTAACTTTTTCTGATTGACGAATTTTTTGGGTGCAAAGTGAAATTGACCCAGAACTAGGAAACCCTGTTTATTACTCAAGCAGTAAAACGAATTCAACAATTTAAGAGCAAAACACTAAAGCAAAAAAATAAAGGACGTGTGATTTCAATTACCAGTCTCGTCAAGGAACCTTAAAAATAAAGTTTCTACTAAACTTCTATGGAAGGAAAAATATGACCCTAATGATGAATAAAAACGACTCCACAAATGTTTTCATTCACAAAATGTTTTTAAAAAATGACTTTGAAATGTTGTGTCTGAGTACTTTCCCCTTATATTTCATAATACAAATTTCATTTTCAAATGGCATGACCCCCCCCCCCCCCCCCCCCCCCCCCCCCGGTGCATCAAGAAGCCATTCATGGAATATGTGTATATATCAATAATCAACAATATGTGTTAATATTTTTCTGATGCATTGGGGGGAAAGTATTTTTATTTCCAAAAAATTTCATACAGGGTGTACCATGATTATTGACACGTACATTTTTTCTATGATGAGTTTCTATCAAAGAAAATATTTTACACTTGAATGGGGCGATATTGACCATTAAATAACATTCTCATGGTTCCTGGGCACTTCAAAGAATTAATATTGTTGCCTCTCCGGCCTTCTAATTTATCCCCCCGCCAAAGGCGAAGGGGATATTAGAAATGCTCTTCGTCCGTGTGTCCGCAACGATCTTTGTCCGGAGCATAACTCCAAAAGTACTGGAGGGATTTTCTTCAAACTTCATACACTGATAGAACACATTGGGAGGAAGTGCAATGTGCAAGAACAATAACTCTACCTTGCCTATTTTTTGAGTTATTCCCCTTTATCTTATTTTCTTAAAAATTTTGTCCGGAGCATAACTCCAAAAGCACTGGAGGGTTTTTCTTCAAACTTCATACACTGATAGAACACATTGGGAGGAAGTGCAGTGTGCAAGAACAATAACTCTACCTTGCCTATTTTTGAGTCATTCCCCTTTATCATATTTTCTTAAAAAATTTGTCTAGAGCATATCTTCTTCATGCATGGAGGGATTTGATATATCTTGGCACAAACGTTCACAACCACGAGGCGGAGTGTCATGCGCAAGAACCAGGTCCCTAGGTCTAAGGTCAAGGTCACACTTAGAGGTCAAAGGATACAAAAATGAAAGCCTTGTCCCGGAGCATTTCTTCTTCATGCATAGAGGGATTTTGATATAACTTGGGATAAATGTTCACCACCATGAGATGGAGTGTCATGCGCAAGATCCAGGTCCCTAGGTCTAAGGTCAAGGTCACACTTAGAGGCCAAAGGTCAGATACAAGAATGACATTGTCCGAAGCATTTCTTCTTCACGCATGGAGGGATTTTGATGTAACTTGGCACAATTATACACCATCATGTGACGAAGTGTAATGCGCAGTTCCCTTCTTTAGAATTACTTCCCTTTGTTGTTACTTTAAGGAGGTAGGTTACATTCATATTTGTATGTGCGCATGTCCAACCGGAAGCTAACGAGACGATTTACGACGACGTTTGCGACAAACTAAATGTGTTTGTATATTCATTTTTCTGAAAACAAATCATGAACCTGTCTTCGAGCTGATGCTTTATGGTTTAATAATGTAGAAATAATGAATAAATTGCCGCAGAAACGCTTCAAAACAATGTTGCCTTTAAATGACGTCATTGACGTCATGACGTTACGTGTCAGTTACCGCGCAAATTAATAGCTTTTATCTTGAAAGTACGTAATTCTGTGCATTTCCTTTATTTTAACTATTTTCAAATAACCATTATTTGCTAAAATATTTTTTATGAGTCTTTTGCTCAGAATAATAATCAATATTTGCTTCTTTATGTAGTTATATTGAAATGTTATGCGGAATGTAAGAAAATTGATGATGGTAACCAATGTTATTGGAATATAGTTGGGTGAAAGGTTACTTTTTACGGCCATTTTCAAGTAAGAAATCTAGCAGTTTGATTTGTAATACCTTTTTTTCAGGGTCGTTGATAATTTGTTACTTGTATACTAAAACTAAGATCTAAAACTGTTCAAATTTCAGTAGAATATAGTGGTTTCTTAAATTGAATTGCAGTGCCCGACAAATTTATAATCTTACTGGTAGCCCATTGGGCTACCAGCATTTTTTTGTAGTTGCCGAAAAATTTAAACCCCGAAAGTATAAAATTGCTCTATCCGAAACCGACTTACTGAGATGTGAGAATCAAAGGGTCTGAAACAATGTTTGGTTAAAAATTTAAAAACATCAAAATAAACCTGTGTCTTTGTTTCCAGTTCCGCAGACACATTCCTGTCATATTAGTCTAGGTTTTTTGGAAAAGGGCCCTGGTCAAATTTGAATTTTTTCACATGGTTAATTGTCAAAATTAATCATATTAGTTTAAAACTTTATTTTCAAGTTTTATGGTAAGCATTCAGATGCATTACAAAATCTTAAGTATCCTGAGGTGAAATTTAGAGAATTTTTTTCCCAAGTTGCTGGTTCTAGACAGACCTTGCAAAAAATAACTACTACTTTGTCCTGTTCAAACTTTTGTTTACACTCAGTAAGTTTCCACGCTAATAACAACTTCATTTTCCAAACAGTAGAGTGACTGTGTGCATTGGAGGGGGAAAATCGGGTCGCGAAAATATGTGACATTTGATTTTAATGGTGTAAAAACTATCTGTCAACACGCTTTCGTTGCTTTATTCAATAAATGGTAATGTATTTATGTGTTCTGAGATGTTTTTACGTACAAAACATAAAATTTTCTGGCAGAATCATGTATTTAATTTTTGCCAAGGTGCAGACGGTCATGTCGCTAAAAATAGAAACGAGTTGGTTTTTCCAGTATTTTTTTGGATTTCATTAGCGAAGACAACAATCAAAATTGGATATAAGTTGGGATTTATGGTCAGTTGTTGTTTATTGCAAGCTATAATCGAGGAAACAACCAGATGTTGATTTTGTAAAATATACAATGACCGGGCTACTAAAGCTTTAAATTTATGGTTGCCTGGCGGGCTTACGTCGGGTGTCTAGGGGTACGGATCCGTACCTTTGCTTTACTTTGACAAGCATGTCATAAACAAACCATGGGTACATTTCTAAATAAAATAGTCGGTTTTGTTTCAACACATACCTATGTTTATCGTTGATGGAGCCTCCATAAACTACACGAAAGCTGCAGGTTAGTACTGTCGCATGCAACCAACAACCACAGACACTTGGGGGTCAGCACCCCTCCCCCTCCCATGCCGCCCCTGACAACCTTCAGTCAATACATTTTTGTTTTTTAAAACAAACTGAGCACATGTCTTGATCATCCAACGACTTCTGTTACCATTTCAACATGTTTGAAAAATTCCCATACTCTATCAATGCTCAAAAAAACTAAAGACAACTTACTTCACAATGTAAACACGATTTTCTTGTCCAAGGAATAGGAGAATAAATCCCAGCTTGATGTTGCGCAGTCAAATTTACTACGCAGAGCCGGGACACAGACGATATCGTTAGCGGTTAGAATAAAAATACTTGCTTAAAAAGTCAACAGCCGCGATGGTAGAGATAGCACAGACGCTGGGTTTGAAAGAACTTTTTTGGGCAAGGCCACGGGTTCGCTCCGCGCTTCGGGCATTCTTTTTTTTCTTTTTCTAATATAATATTTACATTTTCTTTTTAAACAATAAATTCTCAAGATATGAAAAAAATACCTAAAAAAGGAAAAAAAAAGATCGCCCATAGCGCGGAGCGAACCTGCGGCCCTGTCCAAAAGTAAGCTCACAGAACCAGCGTCTGTACTCTCTCGGCCACCGCGGCAGTTGATGTCTTGGGCGAGTATTTTTATTTTAACCACTAACGATATTGTCTGTGTCCCGGCTCTTTGTAGTAAATTTGATATTAAGCTGGGATCTATTCTCCTATTCCTTGGACAAGCTAGTTTGTGTTGAAAACGCTCGGAGTAAGTTGTCTTTAGTTTTTCTGAGCATTGATAGCATATGGGAGATTTTTTAAACATACTGAAATGGTAACAGAAGTTCTTGTATGATCGAGACATGTGCTCAGTTTGATTTAAAAAGCGAAAATATATTGGTTGAAGGTTGGCAGGGGCGGATTGGGAGGGGGACAGGTTCTGACCCCCAAGTGTCTGTGCCAACAACAGATTAGACCGAACGGCTGTTGTGTCTTTTTTTTGCGACTTTATCGTGGGCACAATTGTTCGTTGGGACTTAAATTCGTGGTTGAGCTCAACCACGAAATCCACGAAAATTTATCCCCCACGAATACAGACCCGTAGCTAGAGACTAAAATGTAGGGAGGCACTTTTTCTAGGAGGATCTGTGGGGGATGGTGCAGAGACGGATACAGGATTCGGTGTTAGAGGGAGCGAAAATATTAGTAGTGTATAGAGAAACTAGGAGGGTCCGGGGGCATGCAATGGATCCATCTGATGTGTTCAGGGCGTTCTGAGGTACTTTATTTGGTACTGACAAAGGACAGATTTTGTGACAAAATCAACCCAAATAACATGCTAATTATAGTCATGTTTTATGAAGTGTAAGACTTATTCTTGCGCAGGTACCTCGGAATTTCTTAGCCCGACTTCTGAGGATTTTTATGGAGAGGGTTACCTAGGACTATTTAACATAAAATAGCTCATGCAAACTTTGCCAGATTCCAAATGTGCCAGCATAGCGAGCGGAAAGACGGTGCAAATTATGCACCAGAATAAGAGATAGTGCGAGCGTAGCGAGCAAGAAAAAATGCGTATTTTACATTATTCAGTCAGAACAAAAGACAAATTATGTTCGTGAGCGTAGCGAGCGAGAAAAATGTATATCTTGCACTTATTTTACCCAGAACAGAAGACAAATTGCCCATGCTGTGGTTCGGGCTCCGTAGATTTTAGCTCCCCTCTCGGGCTCGCTAGTGTGCTCCCCAGGATTTTTCTTTCCGAGGGTGCCATTTCGTACGTTTTTGTACTTTTAAACATGTTTTTGTTACATTTAAGATACCGATTTCACAAAAAAATATGAGGTAAAAATTTAAGCTATATTTATATAGATCTGCAGAAAAATGAGAATTTTGAAATAACAAACTTATTTGCGATTATTGTCACCCTAAACCGCTAACTTAAAGGCATAATATTATGGTCATAATCGCTTTATTTTTACATGGTCTTCTGTTGAGTAAAAGTATATATGTTTTTAAACATTTAGCATAGCTGATATGAAGAAGCAACATATAGTTTTTGCATATATAAATACATTTATTTATCTTGTTGCATTTAACGTTGCGCCGACAATATTATAGATCATGGCGATTTTCCAGCTTTTTTGGTTGAGAAAGACCCCTAGTGCCCCTCCGTTCATTATTTCATCACGAGAGGGCACCTAGGTAGAACCACCTCAGTATTGTAACATGAAGACTCTAACGCCCCGAATGAGCTCAAAACCACATCGATGAGGGACAAGTGATTTGAGCAAGCGACCTTGACCACTCGGCCACGGAGGCCCCCCATATACAAATACAATCCTGAAGTCCATACAAATGTAATTAATAATAATATTATTGTCAATCTTCTTAAGATTTCAATTTTGAAATTCCGTAAAAATTGTTTATACTTGAATAAATAGATCAAATGTTGTCATAAAGTAATACTTATTAAGTTAATCAAAATCTTAAATATCACAAATTTATAACAAAAAAGGATAAACGGGAAGATTACATACTTACGAAAATTTATAAGTGTATCTGGTGTAAGTTTTTATCTATCAAGTGACCATACATTTTTGAGAGAAACATTATAACGAAGTTTTGAAATGCCGTACGTATATTTTGTGAATTTTCAGAAATGGTATGTTCAAAGGCGTATAAAGAACAAAACCGCATGATTGCAAGACTCCATTCTGTCAAGATGTAATGTCAAAATGAATCAATTTAGAAAAAAATCAAATTCAGTCAGATAAGCGCCAAACACATACTCCCGAAATCATATCTTATAATAAGACTTCATAAAACGCTAATTAAAATCTCCTATGCCCAATTGAATCCCATAACATTAGAATGTCAAAGCTGTTAACTTCAACCTTTGAACCATGTACAAATATTAGCACAAAGCCATTAAGGCGGTCTTCTCTAATGGTAGTTTTTGACAACGTCTTAAAAAACGTCTTTCTCAAGAATATGAACCAACTGGCAGCGACAGTATAAGCTGGAATATACACTAACGGGCTCATAGCTTGTCCAAAAAGTATGCTATAGCGTAATTATTCGTGATATTAAAAACAAATGGGCAGAAAATACTTAAAAAAAACATAAAACGAAATAATTGTGCCTCAACTCGGCTATGCTTTAAAAGCATGGAGCCTCAAAACATACCCATTTTTCTCATAATCTTGGCAGAAAAACAGGGAGGCACCGGCCTCCCTGTGCCTCAATGTGGCTACGGGCCTGAATATAGTATTAAAACCACCTCCAGAGGTAGTTTTATACTGCGTTCAGACTACGTTTTTAATCCTATATTAACTTGGGTTTATTTTTTAAACTCGTTTGCGTCCACACTATATGTGGTGTAAAACGTGAATTATGTAAAGGTCAAGTGGGTTCTGAAATATAGCATTAAAACTACCTTAATTTTATCAAAGCAATCATTCTGATTAATTCCATAAAGATCAGTTGAAAAATACAGCTTTTTTCTCATTCGTAAGGTTTTTCTTTGATTTGACCTAGTGACCTACTTTTTGACTCCAGATGACCCATATTCAAACTCGCCCTAGAATTTATCAAGGCAATCATTCTGATTAATTTTCATGAAGTTCAATTGAAAAAGACAACATCTATCGCATACACAAGGGGTTTTTTACTGGACCTAGTGACCTAGTTTTTGACTCCGGATGACCCATTTTCGAACTTTAGTCTAGACTTTATCAAGATTACCATTCTGACAAAATTTAATGAAGATCAGTTGAAAAATACAGCCTCTATCGCATACACAAGGTTTTTTATTTGACCTAGTGGCCTACTTTTTAATCCCAGATAATTCATTTTCAAACTTGGCTTAGATTTTATCAAGGTTATCATTCTGATTCATGAAGATCAATTGAAAAATACATCCTCTACTGCATACACAATGTTTTTCGTAGATTTGACCTATTGACCTACCTTTTGATCCCAGATAACCCATTTTCACATTCGGCTTAGATTTTATCAATGTTATTATTCTGACTAAAATTCATGAAGATCAATTGAAAAATACAGCCTCTATCGCATACACAAGGTTTTTCTTTGATTTGACCTAGTGACCAATTTTTTGATCCAAGATGACCGATTTTCAAATTTGGCCTAGATTTCATCAAGATAATCATTCTGACTAAATTTCACGAAGATCAGTTGTAAAAGACAACCTCTATCGCATTCACAAGCTAAATGTTGACAGACGACAGACGAAGGACAACGGAAATAGAGCGATCACAATATCTCACCTGAGCATTGCTGCTCAGGTAAGCTAGAAAGGGGTAAACGACATATGCAAAGAATTTCTTAACTTCAATTGTCGGGCTGTTAAATTTGTATTATAATATCTTAACCATTATCCTGCTAAATTTCTATAACTTATATCACTCTTCGAATTTTGACAGTACCATTAACTGTTTAATTGGATGAATACCGTAAAATTACTGACTGTAAAGTATAGAGCAAGTGGTCATGGATCGCGTACGTGTACTGATAACCGTTGTAATTTAATTCCATTTAAACCGATTGATTAACGACGATCGCGGTCATATTTCAGCATACCGTCAGCATCCTTGCTATTCATTGGTTAATCTTTGATACGTTTTTACTGGATTATCAGTTTATTTAACGACGCTCCGATTGATTTTGCGCCAGTTGAAATCTTGGGATCTTTTTACAGATTTTATTTGATAGTACCAAGTCAGTATCGTACAGAATATTAAATTTATATATTACAGTTGTGTTTGTCCTTTAATATATGGCATGATTCATTTTAGAAAGAAAAAGGGTTGATATCGGAAGATGTGTTCGGCTGTTGTGCCAATTTATCCCGGGGGTTTGGGGTGGGACGGCGGTGGGGAGGATGATTAAATCAATGAATGAGATAGCGTTAAGTTCCTAATAACCACTGTATGCTGTCATGTGACCTGGTGTACGGCGAGAAAAATGCAAGATGGCGGACGTTGATACTGAAGAAACGTAGGCTCCTTGTTTGTTCATTGATTTCTCTGTTAATATTTTCTTTAGGGGAGAATATTTCGTCGTATAACACGGCACTGACATTTATCTTTCATAGGTTGTATACCATTACCTCAGACAACGGCTCGAATTTCTAGACTGTTCTTTAATGCAACAAAAACAACGGAAAATAAATTTAAGCGACGAGAGTCTCGGTTTTTCGAATTTTCCATCACTTTATTCCACGATTTCTGCCAGATTATGAAGTACACATAGACTGTACATGGACGAAACGTGTGTATCAGCCAGTTCACTGAAAACCGCACATTTCTTCAAAAAATACTCGTCTTAAAATTTGCCAAGTGTACACAATATGAGAAATAGTCAGACCGAGAATTTCACGCTGAAGATACTGTTTCTACCAGGATGGTATTTTCATAAGTGAAATAAGAAGTGCACTGAATATTGCTGAAATTAAAAACTCAAAAGTATAAAAAAATATGCATTTATGCTATGTTTATAGCATAAGGATAAATAAAGGTTTGATATGGAACATGATCAAATGCAACAATAATATTTTGACCATAGGTTCAGTTCATTTCAACGAATGGTCATTTTTTTATCTTCATCACGGCGATAAAATAAAGTACACATGATAGCGGTAGCTCTATTCTATGGTTAACTGGTAACAGGTATATAAGTATTTGATTTGTTCAAATCAAACTTAAAGGATATTATTTAGCAGGTAAGAAAATGAAACAATTCATATGGCAAATCTGCTTTTCGCGTTTGTATAGTACTTGTACGTTAAAGCAAAACATACCCCCAGTATATGAGTTTTCTATATCAATTGTTTGTTGAAGATATAACTTCTGTTACAGCTGTTTTAATAATACATATATTTATCACAACTAAACGTTTGAAGTTAAAATGCATATAAACCACATATTTTTATTTCTTTCCAGTTTATGATTTTTATTAAATCTTTGGTTTGTATCAAATGTTTGGATTCTGCATTACTTCGTTTTAGCAATATACGCAGATTGACCTCTGCGAAAACAGACGGAATAAGACATGGTCCAAATGCTCTGATTTTTATATCTGCAAGCAGAAGCTCCAGTTTTGGCATATTTATTGAGGCAAATATAAAATAAATGTATATCAAATAGATTTGGTTTAGTTTTAGAAACGACATGCATTTATAATTTTTTATAATTTATAATACAAAACTTTAAATATCCACAAAAACTCCAACGACTTGTTTTTCTGTGAAGAAGCCATCCAGCTGATTAACGGATTCAGGTGGTTCTACCCTGGTGCTCGCCCCAAGCAGAAACAATGCCAAGAGGGGTATCTTGTGTCTACCTGTACCATGAAAAGATAGAAGTCACAAGGTACCTTAAATTAAACCGTTAAACCAAAAAAAAAGCAAAGAAAAAAAAAGAATCCATAACGTAAAATACAGTTTCATATTTTAGTACGTACTTCCGTATCCATGCGTCTGCGCTCGCTACATATTTGATACCGTGAAGTGTTGAACTCCTCGCCCATTCTTTCACATCACTGCACTGATTGTCTGTTTTTCTTTCAGAAAACATACTTTTTCCGGCACAAGTTTTTCACGTAATTCTTGCACGATTTTCAACAGCTATGAAGCAGTAATTTATTTTGTCCATTTTACATGTTTTAATGAGACAATTCCCTAAAATAAAGCGATTTATGTATTATATTACAACCGCGTGTTATTCACTCTATGTCTCTCGCGTCTAAATTCATTTGTGATGTTAGATATGTCAATTAATATGATTTAGTCTGAATATACGATAGAAGAACTGTGTCCCTTGGCTCACATACCAGTATTATCCCAGGCTTTGATCAGTAACGAGTACACTATTTACCAATTATCAAACGATAATTACGACAAAAATAACTTGTAAACTCGAGAGTAGTTATGACTTATTCATAAATCCATTATTAATGACATGAAGTTACAATAAAGTTACATTAATATGAGTTCCTTTATGTAAACATCGGTATTAGCATGCTTCTTGTTTCCTTGGTAATCCATCCACGCCGCGCTCGTGGTAAATAGTTTTATGCCAGTCGCAACTCTATGCAACGAGCAATCGTTGTCAATAGCAAATCTCTGTAAATTGTGCAAATATTTCTATACCAGTAAGCAAGCAAATATTTCTATTCCAATTATATGAGCAAACAGATATGTACTTCGGTGACAGTCTCAAACCTCTATAAAATAAGCAAAATTTCTATGCCAATTACAAACTTCTCAAAACGAGCAACCACTTTTATGTCAATTGTCATAGAAAATGATGCCTACATGTATCATATTTCGATGCCGATTACAAACCTTTATAAAGCGAGTAAGTACCTCACTACTAGTGCCAGTCACAAACACCCATGAAACAAGAAAATATTTCGATGCCATCAATTACAACCAATGTAAAACGAGCAACCAAGTCGATGCTTGTCACAAACCTCTATAAAGAAACTCGGAAGAAAAACTTCAGACAGACGAACAGAAGGACTGACGTACGAACAAGAGCAATTTATACATGTATATGTAAATTGTATAACTATAGAACTACAAAGAATATAACTAATATTCAAATAGATGTATGTCCATGGAATAATGGTGCCAATTCTTCCAGTTAATACCATCTGAGGAAAATGTGAAACAAACGTTTATGCCTTTATTGCATTTCTGACTAAGTCAATGGCTCTGGTATTACTGACTAAAATATACAAAAAAGAATCACAGGTGTACAAATTTACATTGCTGTTTAACATTAAAACGTGGTTTCATGACTAGGTCAAATATTTGAAGATAAATGCAACACAAACTTTTAAAAACTTACTGTGTATTTTTCACCGAGTCAATGACAATAATTCTGGTCTTGCTAAGTGAAATCCCAAACAGAACATCAGGATGTATATCTTCACATCCTATGTAACAATCTTTTTCTGTTTCACGGCTCTAAGTCAAATATTTTTTGCGATGTATGCGTCACAAACTTTTATGCCCATTTATGCATATTTTGTAATAAATCAAAGACCATAACTAATACACAAACAAGAATCGTGGCGAACTTATTTTGACACATTACTAATGCCTTTCAACTTAGTTTTCTGCATT
This sequence comes from Mercenaria mercenaria, assembly GCF_021730395.1. Classification (NCBI taxonomy): domain Eukaryota; kingdom Metazoa; phylum Mollusca; class Bivalvia; order Venerida; family Veneridae; genus Mercenaria; species Mercenaria mercenaria. Next base: position 15,136,413 of record NC_069361.1, on the reverse strand, counting down.
AATGTTATCTAACTAAATGGCATACATGTCAGTATTTTTACGACAAAAACTCAATAAGATTTAAGATATCTACTTTCAATGATTATAACGTGGGCGTGGAATCAGCTATATGATGTAGATTCTATATGTATGACGTTTTGTGCTTTGCTTAAGGTAACCCGATATAATGGTAGTTTTGTTAGCATATATCCGAAAAAAAAATACAAATTTGAATCAAATACGTAAAAAAAACTAAATAACTGTGCTTAAATGCATTAAGGACGTACGCTAGAATGCCTGTGTATAAGATGGGTGAAAATTTTCCCAATAATAGAATTTCTTCAAACTTTGGATATTGAAGGACAATCATCTATTTGGGGAAAATGAAGTTTTCCAGGGCAGACAACTCTTATATCGCCCCGAATTCTAGAGTACGCCTTTAAGTGTATCTTATTCATTTTGCCAAATTAAACTTAGAACTTGAAAGTGCAAAGCGCGAAATGGTGGAAAAGGCGTGAACATGATTCTGATATCATTCAAGCATCAACTTAAGTATTTATTGTTAAAACACAATGTATTCAGTCACTACACAGCTTGCTCGCATTTAACTCCAAACAATTCTTTCAACACTCTGAAAATACATATGTATTTCACTTTCGATAATTCACTTAAAAGCATGTAATAAAATTGGTGAAACATAACGTAAAATCGAGGTACCCTTTAATACAGACAGGTATGCTATACCTTTACCAGCATGATAATAAATACTTTTTTCAACCTCATTTCGTAAAGTTGTTTTCGTTGCAAACCATACTGTCTGATTCGCTTCATTTTCGTACAGCAATGCATATACCCGCATCGTCTAATCCAATTTTCCAATAGAATATATCCAGTACACCCAGTATTCTTTACTAATTAACAGATATATTACTTTGATAGAATTTAGAAAATAAGCCCCAGAACAAATAAGTTAAAACTGAAGTAAACCAACATACTTCTGTATCACTGTATCTGAGTAATCTATATATTTTACTCCGTGAATCGTGGTATTCCTAGCCCACTCTTTCAAGGAAAGGCGCATTCTATCTTTGTATCGTAAGGTAACCATTTTGTCTCCGAGATATTTTCACATCACTTTTGAACACTTTTACAATTTGCAAACCCATGCCATATTCTGTGCATTTGACATTGCTAAGTGAAAAGTTTGGTATTAAGTTACAATTTGTTAATATTCAGCCATCCATTACAGTAACTCCTGCCTCATAATTGTATAGTAATGGCTCTTAAATCGTTCTAATTGTCTGATTTCAATGAGACAATTAATAGAAAAATCAAATCAAAGCATAACTTCTGCCACATTGCTGATGTCGGTAAAGATTATCGGCAAGTTCAAGGAATCTCAGGGCAATGCTAGACTCGGTTTTTGAACAGCATTGTAAGTGAATCCCTGAGGTAAAACCTGGTTAAATCACGATAACATTTTTTACATTTTATTAACTGGCTATAGGATAAAATGAAGCATGTTGAAATTACATCAGCTCTGTCTTTGTATTTTTCCATTATGGTTAATATATCCATAAAGCAGTTTTAATGGAAGTTTTGTGACCTGTGCTTTCAAAAGTTTTGTTTGAAAACATGTATAACCTCACATGTAGAGAGTGTCTTGTGTTATAGAAAAACCGCAAGATTCGGAAGAACCGAAACCCACCAAAAATAAAATCCCAGTAAAATTACTCATTAAATTTGATCACAAATGGTGGTTTCTTTTGTGATACTCCAAGCGTGACCGTTGCCACTTGTGCGCATGCATGATCTACAGAAACTCACGTCACAAAAAATTCACTGTGTGGATCTACAAAAAATAAATATCAGTACACATCATTGAAATGATAAATATGTCTCTATATATTATCAGTTAATAAAATATGGACAGGAGTTCGGATGCGTAATAATTAAATCACGACTGCCCATATTTTATTAACTGATAAAATTATTGGAACATATTTATTATTTCGATTCTAAGCACGCAAATTCTTTGCATTTTACAGCAGTAGGCTATATTTTAGCTCGATACGTCATTCGGCTGGTCATATAGCTATTATAAAAATCTCCCCACATTATATTATATTTCCTTTTCATTTGTAAACAAGATTGCATTATAAGTTGCACACATTTTGTTGCATTTCAAATTAATTTCAGCTTTCCGGCCATTCTGTTCACCAGACGGAACAACTGCGACGTCATATAAGGAACGTTCTCCCTGACTATACGCGGACGTCGTCAAAACAGCGGCCCGTTATCACTTAGCAGCGTTGACGTAACTTTTGCGCCTTTCCTTTTTCTGTTCATACGAAATAAACGTCATAATGTTCAATGGAAAAGAATAAGGCGAATGTAAATATTTACTTCTTAAAAGTTATTGTATACAAATAACAGACGGTAAAATGTTATAAGCAACTAACACGTTCATCACCATCAAGTCCTTAGATAAGTCATGCGAACTCCATCCAATAAAATGTTTTATATATCCGTTTCGTTGGATAAACCTCCATAATTTCGTAAAGAAATGTTACAAACTAGCGAGAAAGGGACTTTATTTCTTATAACAATGTTACGATAAAACAGATATTTTGTTGATAGCATCTACATAATAGTTATACCAGGTCGGTATGTCACGACCGTATTCAATTGTTAATGCGTGCATGAAGTGCTTTTTAAAGTAATGTATCCTGACTGATCTAATACACATTGAGAAATGTCTGATTTATCGTGCATAATTGTTTGTCTTGCATTGCTTTATAGCAATTTAAATTACCATAATGATAGTTCGCTGTTACCATAAAAAATTTCTAAAGGAATCTGCTTTATAGCGTTATTAATTACTGTCGGAAAGTTTCAGCAGACGCGGTAGTTGCAACATTGATCAGGACAACTGAATGCATTCAAGAGGACAAAACCGTATTAAATGCAATATAAAAGAAGACATCATAAATAAACAAGAGCAGACACACCGCACAATACGAACAACAATAAATTAATCGCACAAAACCTTAAGAATAGACATGTTATACATATCATTACAATTCGCGAACATTCTCTATCATACCGGCTAGTTTGCTGTTATTCTACATGGATATGCCATGGTTCCAAAATATCTTCCGGCAGATTTCATAGCAAGGGACATACCGACTTGTTTTATCGAATGTTTGTGACAAGTTATTTGAATATCCATCAATGTATACTAAAAAGTTAAGGCAAGTAAATTACCCCTATGAGTGTTCATGACCTATCAGCTAGGTATCTGAAAGTTGCATTTGACACATTGTCATTACGGTGAATGTTTTGTATAGAAATATTCATCCATGCAAACTTTATTCCGATGTTAAAATTTGCAGAATAAAGCTATAAAATGGATAGGATTTGCCGTGCAAACGCACGCACACACAAACACAGAAAAGGGTAACATATGACATATAAAATGAAGCCTTTATATTTTGAAAATGCTTGCAGACGCAACTGAGTAAGCAAGTGTTTGGTTGTACTTTTAACGCAATTATAAGAGTCAAATTAGAACAAAAGGAAATATGTCCCTGGGATAGATAAAATGGTATATGTTAAGCATTTTGAAATGTAGCAAATTAAAAATTCGCATCATGTTATTAAAGAGATGCTTGTAATGTTGAAAGCAACATTTTTATAGACGTTACTTACATTGATCTTTGGTTTTATGTCAACATTATTCACATACCATGTTTTCAAGTGACGATTCCTAAATATTGCATATGTTGGATGCTTATTTCTATGCAACTTACAAAATTGTACCGTTATTGCAAACGTTTTTGAAATAGAATGTTTTCTTTCTTCATTATATTGACTCACTACAATACATCTGTTTTCGTGAGGTCGATTAATTTAATGTATTTACAATTTACAATAATTTGTTATATAAACATCAATCTAATATAAGAGCATCGATTTGAAAGTAAATTTGATACACGGTTCAGTGTGATTACCATTATATTTGAATAGGCAGACAAGATATGTAATAACCGCGGATATTTTATGTGCTGGAAACAAGACAACAAGTGAGCGTAATTGTAAGGTATTGCTTTAAGGTCTCTAAAGTACAAGAATTGTAAAATGAACTTTATCACATGTTTGACGTCGTGGGAATAAAATACAGCCATTACATAAATTTGATAATACACTAGTGTAATAAAGCTTTGACGTTGACGTCGTTTATTGATAGGAGTTGGTTGCATTTACTTAGTCTATAATAGGTAAGGAAAGAAGAAATTTTGATGTTTCAACAGGAAAAGCTTACATGTGATAAAAAGAATATTTAACATTTGTGTCTTTCCGCATTGAATTTATTAAACTCATTGAATAAAATTTATAAAATGCTCGGCAGAGCCTTGTTACAACCCGTTTTGTAATAAAGTTGCAAATTGTAATAATTATAACAAAACGGGTTGGAGTGCTTATTACAATTTGAAATGGACATCACATCCCGTTTTGTAATAAAGTTGCAAAATGTAATAAATTTTTCAGAGTGTGTGTAAACGTATTTGTGTCATAGTTCTAAGGTTCATTATGTGAATAAAACTGAATGAGGTGAAGATGTCAGGTGGCGTACTTTTAGCATGTAATTTTACTCATTTATTGTAACTAAGAAGGTTATTAGGGAGCATAACTTCAAGGAAGTTTCTACAAAAATGGTTAAGAGTGCTTATTACAAAGTGAAAATAAACAAAGCATCCCGTTTTGTAATAAAGTTGCAAAATGTAATAAATTTCTGAGTTAGTTGAAAAGCATTTGTGTCAGATTTCTAAGGCTCACTTAATGAGTAATGTGAAGGAGACGAAGCTCTTTTGATAATATGGCCAACCGAGTCTGCAATTTTCACTGTTTGCCTTGTTCTCGGTGCTTTCGAGGGATCTACTTCCTAGATTTTATTTTTTACTTGCCATATAGGCAAGTAGTTAGAAAATGAAATTGGATCTTCACAAAATCAGTGAAATTGACATAATTATTACAAAACGAGTTAGAATGCTTATTACTATGTGAAATGGACATCACAATCCGTTTTGTAATAAAGTTGCAAAATGTTATAAATTTCTAAGTAAGCTGAACGCATTTGTTTCATAGTTCTAAGGTTCGCTATGTGATAAAAAGTGAAGGATGTGGAGATCTAACGTGTCATACTAATAACAATTTGGAATTAACTATTTGCATCAAAGTAAGAAAAAAAAGCTTATTACAATGTGAAATGGACGTCGTAACCCATTTTGTAATAAAGTTGCAAAATGTAGTAAATTTCTGAGTTGGTTGAAACGCATTTATGTCATAGTTCTAAGGTTCAGTATGTGAATAAAAGTGAAGGATGTGAAAATAAAATGTGTTATACCTATGAGAATTTGGCATTAACTATTTCCATAAAAGTAAAAAAAGGAGTACTTACACAATCAATGTGGATATTTAAATTGTAATAATTATTACACAATGGGTTAGAAAGCCTATTACAATGTGAAATGGACATCGCAACCCGTTTTGTAATAGCAAAAGTTGCAAAATGTAATAAATGTCTGACTTACATGTAACGCATTTGGGTCATAGTTCTAAGGTTCACTATGTGAATAAAAGTGAAGGATGCGAAGATGTAATGTGTTATACTTATGACAATTTCACATTATTTACATAAAAGTAAAAAAAAACAAGTACCTACAAAATCAATGTGGCTACTCAAATTGTAATAATCATCATATAATGGGTTAGAAAGCTATTACAATGTGAAATGGACATCGCAACCCGTTTTGTAATAAAGTTGTAAAATGTAATAAATTTCTGAGTTAGTTGAAAAGCATTTGTGTGATAGCTCTAAGGTTCACCATGTGAATAAAAGTGAAGGATGCGAAGATGTAATGTGTCATACTTATGACAATTTGGCATTAACTATTTACATAAAAGTAAAAGAAAACCAAGTACTTACAATATCAGTGTGGATACTCGCATTTTAATAATTATTACTTAACGGGTTAGAAAGCTTATTACAATGTGAAATGGACATTGCAACCCGTTTTGTAATAAAGTTGCAAAATGTAATAAACTTCTGAGATAGTTGTAACGCATTTGTATCATAGTTCTAAGGTTCACTAAAAGTGAAGGATGTGAAGATGTAATGTGTTATACTTATGACAATATGGTATAGACTATTTACATAAAACAAAACAAACAGTTACTTACAATATCAATGTGGATACTGAAATTGTAATAATTATTACAAAACGGGTTATTACAATGTGAAATGGACATCACAACCCGTTTTGTAATAAAGTTGCAAAATGTAATAGAGTTGAAAGGCATTTATGTCATTGTTCTAAGGTTCACTATGTGAATATAAGTGTAGGATGTGAAGATGTAATGTCTCATACGTATGACATTTTGCAAAATGCAATAAATTTCTCAGTTAGTAGAAACGCACTTGTGTCATAGTTCTAAGGTTCATCATGTGAATAAAAGTGAAGGATATGGAGATGTAATGTGTCATGACAATTTGGCATTAACTATTTACATAAAAGTAGAAAAAAAGCAAATGCTTTCAAAATCAATGAGGATACTCAAATTGTAATAATTATTACAAAACGTTTTACAGTGCTTATAACAATGTGAAATGGACATTACAACCCATTTTGTAATAAAGGTGCAAAATGTAATAAATTTCGAAGTTAGTTGAAAGGCATTTGTGTCACAGATTCAAGGTTCACTATGTGAATAAAAGTAAAGGAGGTGAAAACATAATATGTCATACTAATAACAATTTGGCATTAACTATTTGCATCAAAGTAAGAAAAAAAAACAAGTACTTACAAAACCAATGTGGATACTCAAATTGTAATAATTATAACATAACCTGTTAAAAAGCTTATTACAAAGTGAAATGGACATCGCAACCCATTTTGTAATAAAGTTGCAAAATGATATTAATTTCTGAGTTAGTTGAAACGCATTTATGTCATAGTTCTAAGGTTCAGTATGCGCTCGATACAATGTGGTAAACATTTCTGCCAAGTTTCTTTGAAATCCTTCCAGCAGTTCAAGAGTTACAGAGCGGACACGAAACAAACTGATATGACTTTTGACCCCTAAGTGTGACACTAACCTTGAAGCCTGTCATCCGGAACATGCGCTCTGCACGTCGTCTTGGTGTGGTGAACATTTGTGTCAAGTTTCTTTGAAATCCTTCAAGGGGTTCAAGAGTTACAGAGCGGACACAAAACAAACTGATATGACATTTGACTCCTAAGTGTGACCTTGACCATGAAGCGAAACATCCAAAACATGCGCTTTCACATCGTCTCGGTGTGGTAAACATTTGTGTAAAGTTTCCTTGAAAACCTTCAAGGGGTTCAAGACGGACAGACGGACGGACAGACAGACGAACACTAGCGTCATAACATAATACGTCCCTTCGGGCGTATAAAAAAACTAATACTTACAAAATCAATGTGGATACTCAAATTGTAATAATTATTACATAATGGGTTAGAAAGCTTATTACAATGTGGAATGACAGACATGGCAACCCGCTTTGTAATAAAGTTGCAAAATGTAATAAATTTCTGAGTTACATGTAACGCATTTGTATCATAGTTCTATAGTTCACTATGTGAATAAAAGTGAAGGATGTGAAGATGTAATGTGTTATACTTATGACAATTTCGCAAAAAAAAAACTTCCTACAAAATGAAAGTGGATACTCAAATTGTAATAATTATAACATAATGGGTTAGAAAGCTTATTACAATGTGAAATGGACATCGCAACCCGTTTTGCAATAAGGTTGCAAAATGTAATAAATTTCTAAGTTAGTTGAAAAGCATTTGTGTCATAGATCTAAGGTTCACTATTTCACTATGTGAATAAAAGTGAAGGATGTGAAGATGTAATGTGTCATACTTAGTTTTTTTTTTTTTTTTTTTTTTTTTTTTTTACTTTTATGTAAATAATGCGAAATTGTCATAAGTATAACACATTACATCTTCACATCCTTCACTTTTATTCACATAGTGAACCTTAAAACTTATTATTTTATTTAACTCGTTAAATAAATTCAATATGAAAAGACACTCATGTAATATCCTCTGTGTAAAGAATATTCTCTATAGCAGTACGGTTGTGAAATGTAGTATACGGCGATATCTATAGATTTCTTGCCAACAATTTCATCCATCTTCAGCTTCCTTCATAGAGATCCATGGCTTATATTTTCATTTCTTAATCGTATAAATTGAGTTATCAACTTTGACAGGTAATTACATGGGTAAGCAACGATCAAAGTTTTATTTCTTTGCCAAGTAAATGATTACCTTCTCACTCGTGATTGTGCACCACCAATGTAGCGTACCCCGTGGAATGTAGTATTTTGTGTAAATTCTTTCAATGCTTTCATGGTCGAAAATCTGGTGAATACTTATCACAACAAATTTAAGAATGACATTTATTATATTTAATCCCAGTATTTTCACTGAACATGCATTTCCTTAAACTGCAATAGATTTACAGAACAGTACCTCCTACGTTAAATGTTTCCAATGCAAAGTTATACACCAAGCGAGATAAATTATCTAAAATCTAAATTATGAAATAAAGTTTTGCAAGTTCAGTAATCCGAAAAATTTTCACTAACATTTAGAAAACGGATATATGTTTACATTGAAATTTAAATCAGATTAGTAAATACTATTGAATAAGTTTGATTAAATGTATTTAGTGCATATTAAACGTTGCATTTTAGTTAAGACAAAATGGTTTTAAAGATTTAAGAAACAAGAGGGCAAGGATTGTCAGAGAAGAACGTTTTTTAATATATCATAATCCAAAAAGCGGTTTAGACGACCATTGTGTTTGACACTTCAAAATAACTTGAATACTCTTTGAAGTGAGGCACCAAAGTATGATGGTTTAATTGTGCCATTTTGTTATTTCGTTCTGTCGTAGCGACACAACGGCCCCCTCCCCACGAACTTTGCCCCGCCAAACGTCGTTATGACGTCACGAAAAACATCGCCCCGACAAACGGCAACATTCGGCGGGGCGATGTTTGGCGGAGCAACATTTGCTGGGGCGACATTTGTTGGAGACACATTTGGCTAGGCGACATTCCGCAAGACGACGTTCGGCGTTGCGACGATCGGTGGGGCAGCGCGTTCTACAGGGCGATGTAAGATTATTCACAAAAATAAAGAATTGGAAATTGAAGGTAAATTTATGTATTTAGCTCACATGCCTCATTTAATGAGACAGACAAGACGCTAGAAGGCTAAGCACTTAAAGCCATTTTTAAAATGAATAAATACTATATAAACATTGTCGACCTACAACCTAAGCATACACTATTCAATTTATTTATTTATTTGGGTTTTACGGCGCACCACCACAGTATAGGTTATATGGAGCCAAACAGGACTACAAATTTTGGTTTCATATCTCATTTACATCGAAATAAAAACATGAGTTATGGAATCAAAATTTGCATACCTGCTGGAATCACAAAGTTACAGCAAAACCAAGTGTTAAGACCCTATTAGTCGCCTTTTACGATCATGCAAGGGTAAGGCACTGGTTCCAATTCTTTTCATACACAGATCGTCCCAGAACCACATGGAGCTACGCTATTCAAAGTCATATTACCTATACATAATTATGCATCTTAAGCATGGGGATTCAACAAAGGGACAGTAGTCAAACGTATATACTTAGGATTCTGGAAAATATTTCTTGGTGTTTAAGTATTTCATTTATGGAGATACATGAAGAACAAATCTTCAAACTGGCAGAAAGTTTAACATTATAAAATACTGGTTGAAAATAGGTAACACAAATGAGGATAAATGTATTAAAATGTCTACAATTGTTTATAAAGTTATGTCGAGCTAAATTTGGAGGAAATAAACTTGGTTTCACAGGTAAAAAATATATTATCAAGGTTAAGATATCATGAGGTATTAGTTTCGCAGAGGGAAGGAGATGTCAACATTTTTCTACGCCAGTTGAAGCAGCGTATTGAGGAAATACACGTACTAGAATTAAGCAAAAGATTACATGAATCGAGCAGAGCTGTATTTTATAAAAAATATATTTGACTTCAAATACGTATCAAGACATTGTGACTAAAAACAAGTATCGATTTTCACTGTCTAGACTAAGATTATCCTCTCATAGACTTGCAATCGAAACAGGCAGATGGGAAAACCTGACAGTATCCCTTATGATGACCGTAAATGTACAAGGTGAAAGGTACTTGAGGATGAATATCACTTTGTCATGGAATGGCAGGATTTCTTAATTCTACAAAAACAGTATATCAGAAATTATTCCTGGAGCCATCCAAGCTTTCCTAAGTTTTTACAGTTGCTTAAAAGTGATAATACTAATGATGTACGTAATTTATCCATTCATATATACAAAGCCTTTGAATTAAGAAAAAATACAAATAAGGTCTAAAGGTATGTAGACGTCTCTTTGTGATGAACATACAGCTGTTGTCTTAATTTGAACTTTACATGTTAACTTTTTGTAAAATGACAAAACAAACAATTATTTCAACATACAAGATGTCTCACCCGTTAAAACAATTTGTTAATACAGTGAAAGTAATATCCATTTTGTATTGTTGTCATCTTGCCATACCATATTTAGATTATGAATTATATATGATGCTATGCTCATGAATCTTGTCAGGTTTATTGCAAAATAAAACTATTCTATTCTATAATTCACTGGCAGCATTGCCAGCAACCAAGTAAAATGATATCAGACTCTATTTTGCTGCTTGTATTCATGAAAGTTAGTGAAATAAAATTTAAACATTTTTTTTCTCTAATAAAATCTCAAAAACAAAGAATGGAAGCGCATGTACTAAATCAAACTCAACTGTTTTTTTTTCAATCATTACATGTTAAAAATGGCTACGGTGATCTTTCCTTTGGCATGCTTTGTACAATATGTGCGTTTTGATAAATATGCTACATTTTCAAAATTTACAACTGGCGAGTTTATGCTTTTATTATAAGTTCAACTTCAGCACGACTTTTATGTCGTGTTATTGGTACTGTTTAGTTTCTCAACATGACCATTTCTGCCTGGGTGGTTCCAGTACACCCGCTTTCATAGCCTTGGGAATTGTATAATCACCCCTTGGATTTGGTGCCTGCTTTTTAATTTTGTCTTTTGACAGTTCCTGTGATACGCAGGCTCCATAACCTCAGATCCCCTTCCCAAATTCCAGTTGTTTAGTTCTGCCCATTTTCTCGTTTGAGGCAAACCCATTTTTTTATCTGGGGACCAAACGCCGCTCTTCATGGAATTACACGCCTCAACACGTGTATCATTGAAGGTTCCATGTTCACCGCCGTTTGAATACATCTGCGGATGTCTCTAAAATGTTTTTTGTACTTTTAGCATGTGTAAATGTTGAGTTCTGCTCAACCGGGGGCGGGTAAAATCAAGATGGGAAATACTTCGCTGATTAAAGCAGACGAGGCAAAATACCTTGGAGTGACCTTTGACAAACGGCTAACCTGGAAGCCCCACATTAGTCAAGCAGAAGGAAAGGCCCGTAGGAAGCTTGCCATGGTGCGCAAACTTGCTGGAACAACGTAGGGAGCAAATGAGCAAATACTCAAGACAGTATATTAGGGAACAGTGAGACCCCATTTAGAGCATAGCTCAAATGTCTGTCAAAACTATCCAACAGGCTTTGCAAATGGTTCAGAACCAATCATTGCGGATCATGACAGGTGCTACAAAGTCTACACCAGTCTCCTTTATGGAGAGGCTAACAGGCACACAGCCGTTACAAGACAGGAGACATGCAAAGGTCCTGCTTCAAGCAGAGAAGTTCAAGTCTTTTCAAGACCATCCCATGAAAGCCAAGCTAGATGGCTACACCAAACATCGGCTCAAACGTAGCAGCTTCGTTCATGAGGCAAAGACACTCAACCGAGAGTTCAAAATTGAGCTGAACATACCAACGACTCCCCTAGGTAGTGAAGACATTATAAACCCACTAGCGAATGATATGTCCTCAGTGACTGTGAGACTTGCTGTTCCTCATCTTGACCGCGGGAAGCAAGAGGATGAAGGCATTCGGAAGAGCCTCACACTTGCTATGATTAATGAAGACTATCCTCCGGAATCATGGACTCATGTCTATACAAACGGATCAGCAACATGCGCCGTCAAAGATGGAGGAGCAGGAGTTTTCATTCAATACCCATCTGGCAAGAGAGAAACACTACATGCAGCCACGGGGAAACACTGCAGCAATTACAAGGCAGAGACTGAAGCACTCATGAAGGCCGTCTCAATAGTTGAAGACTCGGCAGAAGAAAGCTCTTCTGTCATCTTTCTCACAGATGTACTGTCTGTCATGGAGGCTCTGATCAACAATAAAGCTCCGCAGCTAGCCAGGAGAATGCAGAGCCTGAGTATAACCTGCAAAGTAGCACTTCAGTGGATTCCATCCCATTGTGGACTTGCAGGCAATGAAAAGGCAGACAAACTGGATAAGCTAGGAGCTCTGTCAGAACAACCAACAGAACCTGTGAGTTACAAGGAGAAAGTCACTATCATCAATGCACTAACGAGACCAAGGATGGAGGAAGATGCTTTTCATCTCCTTAATCGGTCTGAACAAGTGATGATGGCCAGGCTCCGTTCAAGGCACAACAAGTTCAATGCTCACATGTACTAGAAATACAGACTGGCATCATCGCCAACTTGTCCATGTGGCGAGGAAGATCAGACTGCGGAGCATATACTTCAGAGATGTAAAAGGCATGACCAGGAGCGAGCTGCGACTCGGCCGATAGATACCTCAATCCACCAGAAACTGTATGGAGGCATTGAGGATCTGCGGCAAACCACAGGTTTCATCGAGGCTACTGGTCTGACAGTGTAGTTGCGTACGAGAAGAAGAAGATACGCCTGAATATATTTTTACTACAAAAAGCATGACCTGGTAATGTTCAACACATACACATCTCGATACTCTATACCTATTGTGCACAACAAACTGTAAAATTAACTCAATGGGTATAGAGTATCGTGATGTGTATGTGTTGAACATTTCAAGGTGATGCTTTTTGTAGTAAAAACATGTATTCAGGCTTATAATTGTTGCGTTTTCATATCTCGTCAATGTATATTTAAATCTAATGCTAATTTCAAAGATTGTTAGAATCTATTTATTACAATCAGTTATATTCAATAAATTGTGATTCTCTTATATTAAATCAGTTTCATATAAATATTATCAAATACCTTTTTGTATGCATCTTTGGCTGATATTGATTTATTTGTATTCATCCTTTTAGATCAGAATGCCACATTTGAACCGTATTTTTATTTGAAAATGCAAGTGAAGTGCATCTGATTGTAACATATCTTGACTGTTCCAATACTTCTCGAAAATTGTCATCTTATCTTTCAGATTATTGGTCTTATATTGGTTAAGTTGTTTTCAATATGGTGATTCTTCGTAATGCTTCTATCAATTTGAAATTAGTCAACAGCTATTGAGTACACAAAAATGAATACTAGAATATATGACTTTTTATTTTATGATAACTAATGAAATACTTATTCTATCAGTGAAATAGATTCGATATCAGTCACTGGTTATCAATCACTGGTTATCACTCACAGTGCCATATTTTTGCCTCCGAATAAGTATAAAATAAAAAGAAAGGGGGGGGGGGGGGGGGGTCCCAGTTAGGTGTCTGCGCAAAATGTTTTTTGATTTTATTTATACTTTGTGGTAATATACCTACATGTATTAGGTTTTATTAACAAGTGTTACTGTTACCAGTTTTGACTTACTTTTATAGATATTCACATTTAAAGTGGGTGGAGTAATCTGACATGTGACCAGCCAGGAACACAATTTCTGTTATTTTCGTTTAAATGGTTCAAACTTTTTACCTGAAACTTTCATGATAAAATAACTATGCAATGGACATTCACACAACATGTTGCATTTTAAATTGTACTAAATACTTTTTTCATCACAGAGCCACAAAGTGGTCTAATCAAATTTACTGATTTTCAATGGACGAACTTTACCAAAAAGCTAAAACATTTTTCATTAGTTGAGATATTAATGTGTTATTTTCAGCAGATATTGTAAACTAAATAAACATTAAAATGACAGTATATCAGTACACTGATTAATATTGGAAGACTGGTACACTCTCAAACTGGGAAAAAGTGGGTGGGGTAAATAAATATTCGAAGCAACACTACAAAAATTGTGCAGTTGTTAAGAAATGGCCTCAGATTGTCTATTACTATCTTAATTTTATTAAATACAGCATTGATTGATGAATTTTAACAAAAAAAATTCCCACTTTATACATGTGTGTCATGGAAAAAGCATGGACCTTGAACATGCTATGTAGACAAACCAAATTAACCCTGAAAGCTCAAAGTATTTAACAAAAGGTTTTGCCTGAGGCAGTGTATTTTGAGGAAAGCTATTGTTCAAATTAGCATTAAATTTTCTGCATTGATTTTTCCATAGCACACATGTTTAAAGTCTTATTAAAGAGAAAATTATTTTGTTAAAATTTATCAACCAAGTCTGTATTTAATAAAACTAGAATGTGTGTGTAGGACACAGGGTGTGACCCCCCCCCCCCCCCCCTCCCCCCACCCACAGACACACCCGACTGGTACATTTGTCACAAATAAGGGGAAATAATTCAAATGTTTGCAGTCTTAATGGGGTATAGCCTCAAAAAATATGAAAAGGATTCATTATTCTATACCATATACTTTTTGAGCTATGAGCATCACAAACAAAAACTTCATTATTTTGGCTATTTCAAGGGCCATAACTCTATAATAAATGCTAAAATTCTCAAGAAGAATGCCATGTGTGCAAAGGTCACATTATGATAAAGACTCAAGCAAGATTTCGTGAATTCACATTGAAATACTTCTGAATAAGGCACCGAGAATACGTCTGAGTAAGGCACATAATTAGGTAAAAATGTGCATTTTGTTACTATTTCAGGGGCCATAACTCTGTAAATAGGGGGCAGACCCAGATAAAAAATAGTAGATGCGCAAGTTCATATCATGATAAACACTCATCAATTTATATCAAATACTTTTTGAGCTAAGGGTGTCACAAGGTGAAAATGTGCATTTTTGACTATTTCAGGGGCCATAACTATAGAAATAGGGCGCGGACCGAGATTAAAAATAGAAGGTGCGCAAGTTCATATCATGATTAATACTAATGCAAGGTTTCATGAATCTGTATCAAATACTTTTTGAGCTAGGCGTGTCACAAGGTGAAAATGTGCATTTTTTACTATTTCAGGGGCCATAACTCTAGAAATAGGGGGCAGAGCCAGACGAAAAATAGGAGGTGTGCAAGTTCATATTATTATAAAGACTCATGCAAGGTTTCATCAATTTATATCAAATACTTTTTGAGCTAGGCGTGTCACAAGGTGAAAATGTGCGTTTTTTACTATTTCAGGGGCAGTAACTCTAAAATTAGGGGGCGGAGCCAGACGAAAAATAGAAGGTGCGCAAGTTGACATAATGATAAAGACTCTTGCAAGGTTTCATCAATTAATATCAAATACTTTTTGAGCTAGGCGCGTCACGAACTTCGGACGGACGCACAGATGGACGGACGGACGGACGCACTGACAAGAGCAAATCTATATGTCCCCACCACTCTTGGGGGGCACAATTAAGATAATAATAGACAATCTGAGGCCACTTCGTAACAACTGCACAATTTTTGTAGTGTTGCTTTGAATATTTATTTACCCCACCCACTTTTACCCAGTTTGAGAGTGTACAACTCTTCCAATATTAATCAGAGTATACTGATATACTGTCATTTTTATGTTTATTTAGTTTACAATATCTGCTGAAAAAAAACACCTAAATATCTCAACTAATAAAAAATGTTTTAGCTTTTGGGTGAAGTTCGTCCACTGAAAATCAGTAAATTTGATTAGACCACTTTGTGGCTCTGTGCTGAAAAAAAAGTATTCAGTACAATTTAAAATGCAACATGTTGTGTGAATGTCCATTGCATAATTATTTTATCATGAATGTTTCAGATAAAAAGTTAGAACCATTTTAAAAAAAATAACAGAAATTGTGTTCCTGGCTGGTCACATGTCAGATTACCCCACCCACTTTAAATGTGAATATCTATAAAAGTAAGTCAAAACTCTATTTACATTTTCCGATTCTTTAATGTTGTGTTTATGTACTAGTTAATTTTTCAGCTTGTACATTTCGACTTGAGTAATTCAAATACTCCCGCTTTAAAAGCTTTGGATATTGTTTTATCAACGATTGGATATGGTGTCTGCTTTTTAATTTTGGCAGTTTCTGTAATGTACAGGCTCCATAATCTCAGATCCCCTCTCTAATTCCAGTTTTTTAGTTCTGCACATTGTTTTCTTGTTTAGGGCAAGCCCATTATTTTAGTTGTGGGCCATACGCCGCTTTTCATGGAATAACACTCGTATCATTGAAGATTACGCGTGCACGGCCGTATGAATACATCTGCGGGTGTCTCTCAATTATATTTTGGAACTTAAAACATGTGTAAATGTTGTGTTTTGCTCAACCCGGGGCTAGAGGGCGTGGTCGGTAGCTTGCATTACCACTACCGCCCATGAACAGGTTCAGTCAAACCGAGCCTGCAACATTTTTATTTGTGCCGTGTTGTGCGACCTGTGGTTTCCCCACTTTCTATTTCAGGATATTGCAATCCATTCCATACATATTCGCATCAATCAGAATGCCTCTACAGTCACTGCAAGAAGACGTAATAGTTGTTGCCCATTTCACATTGTCTTACGAACAGAGTCTATTAAAATCTGGAAAGTAGATCCCTCGGAAGCACCGAGAACAAGGCAAACAGTGAAAATTGCAGACTCGGTTTGTTTGAGTCTGTTCATGAGCAGTAATGGAAAATGCAACACTGCCCACGCCCCCTAGCACCGGCTTAAGCAGTATTCAATCTTCAAATCTAAATGAGCTGAAATCAATGATTACGAAGGACCTATTAAACCTATTTTGAAATTACTACGCTTGTTTTCACTTTATGCTTCAAAATAATTTTATCATATGTTATTACTTTAACAGTATGAATGTCTTTATCATGACGTTCTCTCTTCTGTTATGACAACGGTTTAAAACGTCATTATCGGCTGAAGTTATTACAGCTTGCATCATTATCATCGTATTTTGGTGATAATTTTACACAAAACACAACACACTGATGTACAATTAAATGTAAACGTCCAGTAAAATTGTATTTCGTGTTTACCTTAAGCATTAAAAAAAGCTGTTTCCTCTGCTCAGTTTTCTGAACAAAACAATACCAAGGGACAGTTGTGAAGCGGACACGAAACAAATCTACGTGTAACCTTGACCTGAGTCTGGGTCCGTATCCTGTGCCTAACTCGTCGATTCTTTGTGGTGAATGTTTGTGCAAAGGAATTTGACCAGAGACCAAGTTATTGACCAGACACGCATATGTATCTTGCTCGCGGCATGTTGTCTCACTGTGGCAAATATTTCTTTTAAATTATACTGAAATCTGTTTATGAATTTCAGAGTTATAAACCATAAGAAACAGACCCTTTAAGCTAGTTGTTTGGATCTTGCGTGCGAATTCCGATTATGGGAAACATTTTACCAAGTAATTTTAAAATCCATTTATTAATGACAGTATTATACACCGGCAACGATTTTTGATCAAAGGCGGGATATGGGCCGTCGGGCAGGAGGACGCGGTTCATTTCTTTGCCCCATTTATGCTTCTTCGAAAATTGCGTGAGCTCATTAACGTTCCAAACGATTTACCGTAAACAGATCGATATTGAGGATGATTACTGAGGATAATTACTGGATGACAAATACTCATAAAGAACATTAAAAGTACATAGCGTATGACTAATGCATGCTTTTAAATTAATAAACATGTAAAAAGCTATTACCATTGAAAATGGAAACGTTAATTACAGACTGGAATGGGAGATAAGAAATTCATTTATAGTGCCGTCGTTTAAAGGGAAGTTTAATTAATTTTTCTGAAATATACTGTTAAATACATGAACTTACCTACATGTTAAGTAAATTGGGGTAAACAATATAAAACAAAGAGATTTAAAATAAAATAACATTTTGTAAACATATTTCAGTGAAAGCTTGACTACTGTTCTTAGGTCAACATGACAGAATTACTTCAGACCATCTTTTATAACATAAGTAAGGTCATTCTATGCAATATTTTAATTTTAATCAATAGCTAGTATATTAAAATCTGATATCATGTGCTGTTTTACAGTTATAGTTTAGTTATAACTACTGTTGTAATTGTTGTACTTGAACCAAAACTCGACAAATATAAGCTTAGCATCATGTATGTTATCAACTGAATTCATTTATTTTTTCAATGTACGTCGCGAAGCACAGTGCATGTTTAGTAATTGACCCCTCTACAGTTAATCGCTACGCTTCCCTATTTGATGGTGCGATGACTAATAAAGTGTAAGACTCCATGATGCTTTTCGCCTAAATCCTACAGCAGTGGAATTTTGTCTTGCAGCTTTCTTAGTCGTGCCCTTAAAAGTTAGGCTCTTGGTGCTTTGATTTCAGACAAATTGTTGAGTACATTGGTGTAATTATACCTTAAATTTATTTACCTTAATTTTATGTTTTACTTTATTTGATCTGGTATTCTTTCGCTTATGTTAGAGCCTTTCTCATCGGGGATTTTATATACATTATGTTGTCTAACTTGTTGAAAATAGGGTAAGAGCGAGGTTGGCATGCCCTAAACGCGTTTAAACCCCCAGTTTCAGGTTTCCTTTATATAGGTTACTGATCGGTCCAAGGCGGTGCCCCTATTTTCAACTGGTTTCCTGTCTATCTTATATTTAGTGTTGCGTAAATTGTCTTGTTTGTTGTTAGCGTTTTTTCCTCCTTCTCCTCACTCCCCCTATTGCCCCCATCGTTTCCCCTTGCAATTGCGCTCCCTTGTTTTGGCATCCCCTCCCCCTTTACTATGAGTTAGTTTTCGTGCCCCCGTTTATTTTGGCTGCCGGAATCCTAAGGCGGTACACGATTGTTTTTCCTGCTTATATGTGTGCGTTTGTGTGCTTGTGTGTCTAAGGCGGTGCCCTACAGTGTTGTTGTATTTTACTTGTCTGTTTATTTATGTTAGTTCGTTGGGTGTGGTTGTGTGTGTTTATTTTTGGTACATGAATGTCTACGCTACTGTGGTTTACGCTGTAGTTTAACTGTGATTAAGGAACGTAGCATTCCCTTTGTATATTCATCCTTGTTCTACTTTCCCCTTCAACCTCCTCCCCCATCCCTCTTTCTACCCCTTACCCCTTCCTCCCCCTCTATCTATACTTTGATTTTAGAAGCAACCCGTCTGTAATATTTTTCCATTACAGCTTCTTTTTGTTGTGGGCCTACTTTGCAAATGCGTGGCTCTGCGGCTGTGTTTTTAGTGCTCTGTGCTTCCGAGAAATCTACCCTTACCTATCATCTTTTACAAAGATTGCAGTCTGCATTTTCGATTCAATAAACATAAACATCATAACGGCCTCATTACTCATACTTCTTGCGCGCCCATCTGTATGCAGCGTAACAACCATAATTTCTACCTTGAAATTATTTTATGCAGATATTAATAACACGATGAATTTCATCCTAGCATTTATATTCTGGTTTAATGCGGTTTTATCTCAAAGCTGATCACAGACAAAGCACTTCAATAATATGTAATGTACATAAATCTTTTGATACTCCAGGTTTGTTACCGCTGTTTAGTCACTGGAAAACTTGAGTTACAACCACTGGCGCCAGATCAGAAAGAAAATGCCTCTGCACATGTTATATATCCTACCCCTAGGTATTCTATAAGAACCATGGTCGTGAACGGGAAAATATACTAACCCGTTTCAATCGCGCATTTCATACCTAAAACACGCAGTGGGGTAAATGTGTACTATGGATATCAAACAAGTAGTATTTTATGTTCCATTGTGTACCGGTCACATTTTTCAATACATCTTATCTTAGAAAAACAACGCGTAGTTTATAGTAATTTCAACATTACACAAAAAACTTGCTTGATCTTCCCTGGTGAAGTTCCGTTCTAGATTACAAAACCATTCTGATTGGCTGTTGTAAAAATGTATGTCAATCGTCATTTTACTACACGTGTTCGCTAAAATGTGAAAATGCAGCAAAATGTGCAAAATGAATAAAATATACAGAACAGATGCAGGCCAATGTACGATTTCAAATTAAAGATCATATAAAAGATGAATTTCATTCATCATTTCGAGTTTTAGTGTAAAATTGTGATTTTTTTTAAAATCTGTTTTTGTTTGTTTACGTTTCGCCAAACATGTGCGCACTGCCGTGACCTCTAGACCGGATGTTCATTAGGGAAGTTCAAGCAAGTTTTTTCTGTAACGTTGACGAAAGCATAAAATATGTTGATAATCTCAGTAAAATGGAATATTGAGACAATGTGACTGGTGCACGATGGAAGATAAATTATCGCTTGTTCAATATACTAGGTACCCATTCACCGAACTGCGCGTTTAAGTTGAGAAATGTACGATTGAAACGGGTTAGTGCACTTTTCCGTTCATGACCATGGTTCTTATAGAATACCTAGGGGTAGGGTATAACATGTACAGAGGCATTTTCTTTCTGATCTGGCGCCAGTGGTTACAACAGATGAAAGTGTTTCAGTATTTAAACTCTTGTTTGCCATGCCATGCCTGATCCGTTTTTTTCTTTACTTGCATTGACAGTAAGAGGAAATGAGTCTTATACTTTACACATTCATTTTCGTATGTAATTTGAGTTTAAATTTTATCATTATCTATTTTAATGCATGCATAAAGCTTGTAACGGTTTTAATGAAAACATAAATTGCACCACATACAATATATCATTTACAATGTGTTTGTACCTTGTAGGTAGGTATGGTGTTGTAGATGTTTTGAAATGTCTGCATAACCTGTCATCACGAGAGCGTATTACTGATTCGTAGTGTTTTATATATTAACACATCTTTATTCTATATATTATTTCAATCTAGTACGTATTTTATTTAAAATCGGTGGTATGTTTAGGACATGCAATTCTTTTTTTTAGATTAAATCATCTCGTGCGCACGACATCTTATCTCGAGCTCTCGACATCTTATCTCGTGCGCTCGACATCTGCTCTCGTGCGCTCGAGATCTTATCTTGAGCGATCAACATCTTATCTCGTGCGCATGACATCTTATCTCGAGCGATCGACATCTTATCTCGTGCGCACAATATCTTATCTCGAGCGATCCACATCTTATCTCGAGCGATCAACATCTTATCTCGAGCGCACGTCATCTTATCTCGAGTGATCGACATCTTATCTCGAGCGCACAATATCTTATCTCGAGTGATCTACATCTTATTTCGAGCGATCAACATCTTATCTCGTGCGCACGATATCTTATCTCGAGCGATCGACATCTTATCTCGAGCGCACGACATCTTATCTATATATATTAAGGTCCTTTGTGTGTATTTAGGTCATCAGTAAAACATACGGACAAATTGATAATTAGGGTCCCGCCTTTTCCGACGTTATTTAAACTTCCCACAAGTACATGTACAAGTTTATCACATCATTTGGGAGAGCGGTGCACATAATTGGTCATCCTATCTTCAAAATTAAATGAACATAATCAATGATGCTTTCTGCATGTTAGAATAGCAACAAATCGCAGTTCGACTAAAATATTCGCGCAGAAAAGTTATAAAACTGCATGCATGAATTAAGGGAAAACAATGAAATTCTTTAATATATGGGCGAGGCCTACATACTAAATATTTTTTTTGTCAAGGACCTAAATTTATTTCTTTGCGTCATCACTGAATTTTTGCTGCCTTTTTTTTAACAGTTTGCGTATTTAAATTATAACCCTCAAACACGTGAAACGGTAATAAGTATAATCGAAACAAAAGCAAAAACGGTGACAGTCGTATGTTTTTTACTGAAGATCTGAATTCACACAAAGGGCCTAAATATATATTGATAAGATTTCGTGCGCTCGAGATAAGATGTCGTGCACACGAGATCGGATGTTGATCGCTCAAGATAAGATGTCGTGCGCACGAGATAAGATGTTGATCGATCGAGATAAGATGTCGTGCGCACGAAATAAGATGTTGATCGTTGATCACTCAAGATAAGATGTTGACTGCTCGAGATAAGATGTCGTGCGCACGAGATAAGATGTTGATTGCTCAAGATAAGATGTCGTGCACACGAGATAAGATGTCGTGCGCACGAAATAAGATGTTGATCGCTCAAGATAAGATGTCGTGCACACGAGATAAGATGTCGTGCGCACGAAATAAGATGTTGATCGCTCAAAATAAGATGTCGAGCGCACGAGATAAGATGTTGATTGCTCAAGATAAGATGTCGTGCGCACGAGATAAGATGTCGTGCGCACGAAATAAAATGTTGATCGCTCAAGATAAGATGTCGAGCGCACGAGATAAGATGTTGATCGCACAAGATAAGATGTCGAGCGCACGAGATAAGATGTTGATCGCTGGAGATAAGATGTCGTGAGCACGAGATAAAATGGTGATCGCTCGAGATAAGATGTCGGGCGAACGAGATAAGATGTTGATCGCTCGAGATAAGATGTCGTGAGCCCAAGATAAGATGTTGATCGCTCGAGATAACATGTTCATCGCTCGAGAGAAGATGTCGTGCGCACGAGATAAGATGTTGATTGCTCGAGATAAGATGTCGTGCGCACGAGATAAGATGTTGATCGCTCAAGGTAAGATGTCAAGCCCTCGAGATAAGATATAGTGCGCACGAGATAATTTAATCTTAGAAAAATAAATGCATGTCCTAAACATACCACCGTAAAATGAAATAGAAAAGAAATAATCACTGGCGCACATATGACGTCAACGTGACCACTTTTATATACTGAAAGAATACAGCGACAAGTGTTACACTTTCCGCGTAGTAATTTAGGATTGCGTAGTCGTCGAATAATGTTGGGCACCTTATAACGGACTGACATCAATATTGCCGTGTTTAAATGTAAATAAACACTATGATGTTTTCATATGTATGTACTTTTGTTTCCTACTTATGTCATCGGTTTGTAAGAAGATCAGCAAATCGTGCTTGTAACGAGATTCTGTACATGTGTAAGTTACTGAATCGATTTTGTTATAATCTGTTCCGTCCTGCTCTTCTGTTTTTCTCTTTATTCTTTCTGCGATGACCCATGGTTTTAGGGTTAGCAACTCGCATGTTCCCCGTTGTATAAAATAAATCCCAATGTTCAAAACACAACAAATGACAGATTTGTCTATTTTTATTGTCAGTTTTAAAGACCTTCTTTTGAAAAACACTAGCAAAAATAAACAATATCTAATATTTTGTAAATGTAAGAAACGAAATATAATCGTTTTTTTTTCATTTAACTGTTTTGCATTCCTTTTTTCGACATAGAAATGTTTGGTTAAGGTTTTATATGTAAGCTGTTATCTCAGAACCTACTAATTGGGAATGGATTAAAACTTTACACACTTGTTCAATGTGATGATCTGACATGCAGAGCAAAGGTTCCATAACTCTACTTTGCATATTTACAAAATTATGCTGCTTTTTCAACTCAGAAGTGTTTGATCAAGTTTTATATGTAAGTTAGTATCTCAGTACCCACTCATGGGAATAGGTTAAAACTTCGCACACTCGTTCACTGTCATGGTCTGACATATAGTGCACAGGTTCCATAATTCTACTTTGTATTTTTACAATATTATGCTCCATTTTTTTTACTTAGCACTTTTGGTGAAGTTTACAGTACTCACTTATAGGAATGGACTGAAACTTCACACAAGTGTCCATTGTCATGAGAGCTGATATTCACTGTACAGGTTCCATAACCCTGTTTTGCAATTTTACAAAATTATGCCCCTTTTGCGACTTTTATATTCATTCAATTGACAAGGCTGTTGAATATACGAGCGTTACTGTCCTCCGACAGCTTCTGTTTTTTTACGAAGTGCCTTTGGAGTTTTGATTTAAATAACTGGTAGTATGTGGCCAAAAAAACCGTCTTATCTTTTAATTATAAGTGTAAATACATTGTACTGAACTCATTGGATCATTATCATCCATAGTTCAGTTGTGGTGAGGAAAGTTTGGGAGCTCTCCAAATATTAAACCAAAGTAATTGGAATAATATTTTATAGAATAATTATACCTGCCTATCCATTTTAACATTCTAACTATCTTTTTATATATGTCATTTATAATTAACATGTCATATAATAAGTAAATACGTTTTAGAAAACAAAATATAGAAAAATATTTTTAAAACAATATATATATTGTACAGAACCTAGAAATGCTTTTAAAGCAATATCATTTGTGGACCACGGTGGTGTGCATAGAATACAGTTACCGAATAATTCGATTGTTGAGGTAATATCGAATTGACAGCGCGTCTGTATCTTTATAATATAAAAGGGTTTTCTGATTTTAAACTGCTGTTTTAAAAGGTATATATAAGGTAATTGTTTCGACATTTCTTCTTATTGACTCTATTCAGGCCAAACTATGTATCTCATTCAAAGATACTTTTGACTGGATAAACTTAAAGTATATTGGTGCATGTTTGACTAATAATTATTACAATATTTCACTTCATATATTCTTTTCCAATGAAAGAGATACTGTTTTACATCAGACTACTGCTTATAAGAAGCTATTTTACAACTGTAATCGGAAAAGTATTTGTTTAACTTCAGACCAGTGAATCTTTCTTAAAATGGACATAAAGGTGTATATGTTTTTTTCTTACAAATATGCCAAAATTACTTATCTGTTTAGCTTTGACAAAACAATTGTATTCTTGTCCGTTTACTTTCTTTTTCTGTTAAATGAAATTAACTTTTTGAAAGCGTTATCTAATTTTGTGACTGTAAAAACAATGAGATGTGGTCGTAAAATGAAATAAATAATAAGATAGCAGAGATATTTCTTTATGACTAATAATATGAATGTCTAAACGAATGCCAACATTCAGAAAAGTAATCTATATGAACTTTAAGTGTTGCGTTATACACTTGGAAAAATGTATATCATTCCAGAGCTTTGGAACAGTCTTGGTATTCTATAATCCAATGATCATTTGTGTGAAATCATATAAAAATTTGGTCAGCGGTTTCTGAAAGAAGATTGTTTGAAGTTTCAACTGTATGCATATAGCTCAAAGTGACATGTCACCAAGGATACATTTTTAGAGAATCTACATAATTTCAACAATCTTGTAAGCGGGTTAATAGTCAATAATTATGAAGTTGTTCTGAAATTTGATGGCAGGGGTGGGGGCAATTAAGTCTTTTTTTAAGTTTACACTATATACATATACGTAAAAGTGACTATGTCTCCGCCATCGAGCGGTCATGGTTCTATAAAACAGCAGAATGTTATCCAAGGAACACATCTGTGGAATTATTTCAAAATCAGACACCAGCGAAGTAGGAGATGTTATACGATTTTCAGTTTTTTAGCCCGTATGTGCAACGGAGCTAAACGTTTAGAACAGTTTTGGAAAAGAATTATCAAACGACCATCCAAGCGAGGTGTCATCAACTTCCAACCAGTGGTTTCAGACTCTGTGGCGAATTCGCTTAAAGAAATTGTTGAGGGACCAAATGATGGACGTCGGACGGTGAGCGATCACAATAGCCCACTATGAGCACGGTGTTCTCTCGCAAGCTACAGAATGAAGTTATGTATGTATTGTATAAAATTACCTATAGTGATCTACAGATAAGAAGTTTGCTTTTGTTTATTCAAGTCATCATTTACAATCTCTTTGACATAACGAGTAGATTTATTATTGTCAATAATTAAGGGACCGTTATATCACGAAAACTGTCAATGACAATCAATTGCATTCAAGAAGACATCAGTCATGTGCATAAAATCTACAAAACTATAAAACTACTTTCCATGACGTTTAATCTCAATGTTGCACTGTATAGCTATATCTTAGTGGTTTGGCACAAACCCGCCTCCTGTGAATGCATTATTAAAAAAGATCCGAAATCACAATCGAAATTTCAAACTTAATCCAACATTTATATGTTCCTGAACATGCACAGACGGGACGATTTATAAACACATGTCAAATCGGCCGTATTTATATGCATTGCACTCAAAGACTTTGTACAGCCCTATTCATACGGTTACGGCAAACGTTGACAGGGACACTAAATGTTTTTACGTAAGTGCAAAAACGCGTTATGCTATTTATAGACATTCTAGGCAAAGCCACCTATACAAAAAATAATCATAAAATGACATAAAACAGAAAATCACATGTTGAGCATATAATACTCCTACATTATGAACTAAAACAAGATAGGGGGCCTCTGCGGCTAAGTGGCTACGGTCGCTGACTTCGAATCACTTGCCCCTCACAGATGTAGTTTCAGTCTCAACGCAGGGCGTTCAATTTTCCATGTGAGGAAGCTATCGAGGTGACTAACGAAAGGTCTGTGGTTCTACCCAGGTACCAACCCGTGATGGAATAATGCACGGAGAGGCACCTGGGGTCTTCCTCCACCTACTAAGCTTGAAAGTCGCCATATGACTATAATTGTGTCGTCGGGACGAGCAACCCAACAAAAACAAGAAAAAAAACTAACACAAAATTTTTAAATGAAATTTGATGCTGATATACATTTCAGTTATTTTAAACTAACTGTGGTCTACATTTGGAAGCAAGCCTCGTCAACTCGGCTATTCGTAAAAATCTATTTGTTTCTGCCACGGATACAAAAAAAGTTTTTATTCGTTTGACTAACCATTTAATAATTATATAAAAACCTAATATACGATCGTATATAAATGTATATTATGTGTATCCAAATCGTTAAAAGTATATTTTAAATTGTAACCTTTTCGTATTGAGCAGTCGCACAAATATACAAGTTGCACGGAAACAGCAAATTTGTGATGGTAACCTGTCATAGGAATGACTAGCTAAGATTAAATTAAAATAACATACTTCCGTATCCGCATATCAGAGGTGGCTATATATTTCACGCCGTGAAAAGATGTATTCCTTGCCCATTCTTTCAGTGAATTATTCCATTTCTTTCTCGAAGATAACATTCCGAAAGATTTCTATGTACTGAATTTTTCGAAGACTAGTTTTCATCAGTACCAAGCCAGTAACAAACAGTGACAATTTAACAAGTCTACAAATGAAGCAAGTTCCTAATCTTATCTAGATTAGAGTTTGTCGTTTATCGTGCTGTGATGAGTCCAGTTTAGTTGTCATGCTTAGTCAATTAACATTAACGGAAACATCGATAAAAGTTTACTATCCCAAGGCAAATACACCAATCTCATCCTAATGATTATCAGTGAAGCAATTAACAGAAAAAATAACTTAATAATGACGCGAAAGTTATAATTTATTTATGTGGTCATTGAGCTGTGGCAATTAATGACATTTTTATTCAATGCAACATGACATGAGCTCAGGGTGGACCTTTTTACACCTAAAGGGAATTTAAACTGTTTTATTTATAAAAGCCGAATGAACAAATATTTGCTATTATATCAGTGTCATTAATGAAGAGCAGAAATCACAAACATCATTACACGTTTTCTCTGGGTCATACACCATTGTTCAATTAAATACACACACAGATATGTTTCACTGACAAATGTGCTAATTCAATATACATCGAGACTTGCTTTAAGAATAAATGTCTGATCCCGTATTTAACTGTATAACTAAACAAAGCTGGAAAAATTTACCTTGAACTGATAATTACTGATTGGCAAAAACTCATTATGGGAATTGCGATGATGCTATTCCTCTAATGGGAAATACTTAGTTTATTAAAGCATGTATTAGTCGTTCATAGGCATCTAAAAGCTATTAACATTCAAAATGGAACGTTTATTACAGACTGAATACTGTATGAAAAGAATACTGTCAATAAAGTCGCCGTTCAACAGATAGTGAAATGAAGTATCCAATGGAGTGAACAATGAAAGATAGATAGTTCGAAAATGTAACTGCGTTATTTCAGCAAACTCTGCACCATTGATAGTTCTTTTTAACAGCTCTGGCGGTACAATTACTTCCGACCATCTTTTAACCTTTAGCTAGTGGCAAGTGATTCAGCCTTTTCGGCCATTGCAGACTGACCAAGATCAGCCTGCACGGATCATGGTCTGCACTTACTGGTATTCAGTCAGTAAATTTCAGTGAACACCCCTTTGAATAATAAGTGGTATGACTCAAATTGAATGATGGACCAGTCTAATTTAAAAATGTAGCAGGCTAAGGGTTTAACATGACATACAGGCCTTTTATGCGGATTTCAGATTTAAATTACTAATATATTACAATCAAATTCATTGCAATATATTTTAAAATTTTCTCATTATAAACCGGTTCGGTTCACGGGTGTATTATTTTTACACTTTTGTTGTTGTTCTTTCACTATATTTGAAGTTAACATTGACAAACGTAAGATAACAATGAGAAAAGTCTGAGGGTACACTTGCCGAGAGTACTTCTCAGTCTTCTTTCAGATTTTTTACAATGTTCATAATGTTAAAACACCAATAGCATCTAAATTAAGATGACAAACTTGCACTTGTTTCTTCTAGCCAAAATGTTGACATTTTAAATGATTAAAAGTTTTAAAGTATTTTATTCACCTTTCGTTGATCCCATTACGCCTTGTTGCATCTTGTTACCAAAGTTCAGTGATGGGTTGAAACTCATATAAATGTTAGAATTTAAAACATTACCGGAGAGGTTTCACTTATTTTCCAGTTTACAATTCGTACAAACTGAGAAGCATAATGGCCACATTATCGACTTATATATAACTCAACAAATAAAGATTATCAGAATCACTGACACCGGACCAGAAAGAAAATGCCACAGTATATGTTACACGCGACCCATAGGTATTTTACAAGAACCATGGTTATGAACGGGAAAATATACTAACCCATTACAACAGCGCATTTCACACCTAAAACGCATAGTTTGGCAATTGGTAATCCTGTTTCAGGCGTTTAATGTTACTAATAAAAACCTCCGTAATTCAAGTCACACTGCGGGATAACGAAAATGGTAACTGGTAAAATATCTTTCATCGTGTACCAGTCATAGTGTCTAGGAGTAAGGATCCTTGCCTCTAGAATGAACTGCTAGAACAAGGGCGGATCCGTAATCTTTTTATAGATTTTCGAATAATTTGACCTACTTTTTCCAGATGCATATGGGAAACGCACCTAAAACGCATAGTTTTTGCCGTGATTTCATTCATAAAAATCTATTTCAACAACATTAATTTTAAAGATCTGCAGCCTTTTGAAAGAGCTGAATAAGCCTGATGACTATTTAGCATTTAATATTGCCAAAACATTGTACATACCAATCCATAAGCTGAGGACAAATCATAAATTCTAAGCTGAAACTGGACGGTGGTAAAATAACCCATTTGCTGACAGAAATTGTCCCTTATGCCTATGTGAGTTGATAAATTTCACTAGTCGCTGGTTTGTAAACATTTTGATGCAAAAAGAAGGTATTTAATCCTGGTTATTTCCATAGATATTCAAGCGTAATTGAGTATCATATTTTTTTAAAGAAACATCTTACGAATTACAGTAACGTTATCCTGAAAAATCTCAGTAAAATAAACGTCATATACAATTGAACACATCAAATGATAATAGTTTAAAAGTAATTCCGTCTGGCATTACATTGATACAATGTACCTGAAACTGAAAGTAGCATTCCAAGGTTATAACCCAGTAATCTCAAGCACTACACCCTTCCATGTTTTTTCCGTGATTTCATTCATAAAAATCTAATTCAACAACATCAACTTCAAAGAAAACAAAAAGCACATCTTCTTTCGTCTTGTTTTATAAATATGAAAAACAACTGTTTGTTAGAATGTTTCTTTTATATTTTGTTTGTCTCGAACGTGTTCAATATGCAATAATTATCATATTGTCTGTAACTTTGAAGAAATAAAGTAGATTTGTATTGTATACGACTGTTAACTATCTAACAAAATGCAGATTCATAATTGATCAGTCAGTGCACTTTAATTTTATCGGATGTTGTAAATAATCGTCTTCTTGCTCTAAGGAGTCTAAGAATCTATTGCGTTTTAACCATCATTTCAAGCTGAGTGAAGTGCATTAAATGGTAAAACACCTGTGCACATATTCATGGCTCATCTCATTAAAGGTTTCCCTATATTTTGTTACTTCATGTTGAACAATATTTACTATTACGCTTATCGACTCATACACACCTATCGATAGTCCGCGTATTATAACAGTTCATATATTGAAACAACAGATCTTGATGCGCAAAAATTTTTAAAATATGTTCTAAGTTCAGAAATAACTAAGAGGATTTATGAATATGGGCTTCGATATTGGTCTGGGTCTGCTTTCATTATGTTTTTTTTTTTATATAAATTGATTGTAAGACGTTAAAATGAGCCACCATCTGTTACGTATGTACAGGTCTCCTAAGCTCGCACATATTGAACAAACATTAATGGTGTATCAATTTTAACTACTTCGTAACATTTTATATAAAAAAAAATCATATTTTACCGTAAACTCAATAAAGTATATACAAACTATTTGTTTTTACACTGAAGACATTATACAAACCGCGTCTGATTTCCATGCACTGAATATATATCTAAAGTTACAATTTATGCAGATTTGACTTATGTCTTCCTGTTACATGATAGCCCTTTACTGCTTTTCGGAGGTCAATGGGCGAAACGTTACCAAGATGTATTTAACACTAAAAATCAGTTCATAAGAGTAAGTCGTTATAATATGATATTTATTTGATAGAAATACCTGCTCACAAGAAAACCAAGGGTTACTGTACCATTTTACCAAAGGCATGGGGACTGTTGAAAACTACAACAAAGCATCTAGTTTTAGTGTTCACCACCTAAACTAATATAATTATTTCAGGCAGAAATGTTTAGAAATTTCCGTTTCTATGCCAACGGTCTAATAGAAGCAAGAAATGGTATGTTAAGTTATCTTTAGGCGTAATTTTTGCGTATTTAGTGAAATGTACAGACCTCTGCAAATCAGAACCAATGAAGTTTTCAAAGGACATATTTTATGATCTTTTAATACATATTTTGAGTAATTTTGGTGTTGATTCTTGCATACCGAGGGAGTTTAATATTTAATCAACGATATCCAAGTGTATACGCACCTGGCTCTAGGCGACAGTACTAGTGTCAATGGATCTGCTTCTTTAAATCAAAACGTTTGTCGTTTTCAATAACTAACAATAGAGAAATTTTATCAGTTTGTTCAGAAGGTTTGCATGGTTCAAACTGATGTCTAGTTCATAGCCACGGGTCAACCAGTTCGTATACCGTACAGGGACAGAAGAGCAGACAGTACGAGTATACTTTTAACCTAGAATTGTTTTCGCGCTTTTTAAATTAGCGCCTTTCGTAGTTAGTATATTTCCGTGAAATTAAATAGCCGCGAAAAGTTCTGATCTAACAAAACCGCGAAAGATTCTTGCTTTAGCTTGAATAGATCGCTATACAATGGTTCTGTACCGGATACCTGTATATTAATAACTCAAATTCTAGTACCATAATTTTATAAAATGAGTGCACAAATCCACATTATTTCAATTGATTGACAAGTTACTTCTGTATTATATAAGAGTCTTTTCAATATCAATCCGTCAGGTAAACCTTTGATAAAACAAAAACAATATACATCCATTGAACGAAATAAAACATGTAATATGTAGCCGGCAGCCAATACGATATATTATTTGTAAGTAAGATAATGTGTCTATTTCTGCTAAGTGTGGTTTAATCGCCTAAAAAAAGATACTCCTTTAAATAGCAAACAACACGGGTGGTAAACGCGCAATCCAATTCCCAATGGGAATACGCTAAATATGGGTTGCGCGACTTCCGGTGCTGGTGTTGCGCATCAATATATACAAAATCCAGGTAGGTGGGTTTTTGTTTTTGTAAATAATTACACATTTACGATTGCTTTCGAAAAAAAAGCAAAATGCTATTCGACACAAAAATGAATAAGGATCATATGTGTGAAATACCAACTTATTAGTTTAAGAATCAGCTCTGTTATCACGAAAACTCTGATGGCTCGAGCTGTCAAAAAAAGCATGGAATCATGAAAAATGCAAATTTTCTAACTCTTGTGCATTCTTTCTGGAAATGTGACGCTTCGAATGATCAAACACGTGTAAAACAGTCATGAATATTACATACACTTCAATGAAATATTACTTTTGGGGAAAAGATTGGCAAAAAAATAATCGGGAATGGGGCTGCACCCCGGGAATGGAGTTGCGCGTATACATTATACACATTATGATGTATATGAGCAACTCCATTCCCGGTGCGCAACCCCATTCCCGATGATTATTTTGTCAATTATGTCCCCGTAAGCAGGATTTGAAACGAATGACTTTGATATTCGTTACTTTATAACAGTTGAGTTATCATAAAAAGCATCAGATGTCCTCAGATTAGGCATATGAGGTCGGAAACTTCCATTTTTGTTGATTTCATACTTTTTTCACGTTTCGTGTCGCCAGAGTTTTTGTGATAATAGAGCCGAATCATAAATTACAAACCAGATATTTTACACATATGATGTATTATCATATCTGTGTCGAAAAGCATTTTGCTTTTTTCGAGAAAATTTATTCTTGTCTTATACTAAGCAAAATCATAACTTCACATACCTCAATTTCGTCTTTTCTACGCGCAACACCAGCACCGGACGTTGCGCAACCCATTTTAAGCGTATTCCCGACGGGAATTGGATTGCGCGTTTACCACCCGTGAAACAAATGACAGTGTAACAACAGCAATTTACTGACTGTCAACAATCGGGGGTGTGATTAACTGTTGTGATGGATGCAAAGGATTGGGGTGCGTTTATAATTAAAGATAATAGGTAAGGGTAGATTTCTTCTCGAAAGCACATGGCACCAAAAACACAGCCCCAGAGCCACGCATTTACATAGTAGGCCCACAACAAAAAGAAGCTGTAATGGAAAAATATTTCAGACGGGTTGCTTCAAACATCCAACAAGTACATATTAACTATGCTAAATATTGATGGAGGGGAAGGAAACGGCAAGGGGCGAAATGGGGTCGGGGGTGGGGGGGATCCGAAGGGGAAAGTTGAACAAGGACGAATATACAAGGGAATGCCATGTTCTTTAAAAACAGTCGCACTACAACGTAAACCACAATAGCGCAGACACTCATGTACCAAAGATAAACACACAACTACGATCAACTAAATAACATAGAAAAACGAACAAGCCACACATAAGAAAACAGTAGGGCACCGTTATAGACTCATAAGCATACAAACGCACCCACACATGTAGGAAAAACAATCAAGCACCGTCTAGGGATTCGGCTGCCAAAACAAAGGGGGGCCACGAAAATTACTAAAAGTAAAGGGAGAGGGGATGCAAGAAGTAGCGTAAATGCAAGGGAAAAGAGAGGGCAATAGGGGGAGGAAAAACGCTTACAACAAACAAGAAAACATACGCAACAGACGATACAAGACAGAAAAAAATAACCAGTTGAAAATAGGGAACCGCCTTGGAACGGCCAGTTACCTAAAAAAAGGAAACTGGGGATTTAAACGCGTTTAGGGCATGCCAACCTCGCGCTTACCCTATTATCAACAAGTTAAACAACACAATGTAAATAAAATGTCCGCTGAGAAAGGCTCTAACATTAGTGCAAAAGTAACAGATAAATAAAGGTAACTTTAAGGTACAATTACACAAATGTACTCAACAACTTGTCTGAAGTCAGAGCAACAAGAGCCTAACTTTTAAGGGCACGACTAAGAAAACTGTAAGACAAATATCAACTCCCTCCGTCCGTTGTATGTAGGATTTAGGAGAAAAGCATCATGGAGTCCTACACTTTATTAGTCTTCGCACCATCAAATTGAAAAGCGTAGCAATTAACTGTAGAGGGGTCAATCACTAAACATTCACTGTGCTTCACGATTTTCGCATCGTATCCTCTTTTGATAAACTTTTTAACTAATTTTACAAAACTTTGATTAAAATAAGGGGTATGTTTAATTTTCCGCATTTTATCAATTACATCTCTATAGTATTCCGGGTGTGTAAGTCCAAGTTTTAAAAGTGTTTTAAGGGTCGTATTGTATTTTTCTAATAATTCAGACGAGGTTACAATAAAACTGAACGTTTTCAAGAATACTATAAATGCAACTGTGCCGTGATACTAAATATGTTCACTTGCGACTTCATTTTTGCGGGAATCGCTATGAATATAATTATGTCTGTCCATCCGCCCATCACACTTCATTTCCGATCAATAACTGGACAACCATTTGACATAGAACCTTTAAACTTCATCAAGTTGTAGGGCTTTTAGAGAAAATGACCCCTATAGATTTTGGGGCTACTCCGTTGAAGGCCAAAGTCACAGGGGCCTGAACAAGAAACCCTGATCAATAACCGGAGAATCACTTGACCCACAATGTTGAAACTTCATAGGATAATTGAACATGCAGAGCAGATGGCCCCTATTGATTTTGGGTTTACTTGACCAAAAGAGCCTAAACATGGAAAACCGTTTCCGATCCATAACTTAAAACCACTTGACCCAGAATGTTGAAACTTCACGGGATAGCTGGACATGAATGCAGATGACCTCTGCTGATCTAAGGGCCATTCAGGTCAAGGTCACAGGAGTCAGAACATGAAAAACCGTTTCGGATCCGTAACTTGAGAATCACTTGACCCGGAGCATTGAAATTTCACGGGATGACTAAACATGATGAGAAGATGATTCTTATTGCATTTAGACACTATGAATCGAGGAGTTTAACAGTTGGCGTGTACCAACAAAACATGGCTAAAATATATGCAAAGGAACACTTTGATACGTATTGTGGATTTGATTTTTTTTTTTTTTTTTTTTTTTTTGCGAATAATGACGACGAACTCTTTTTGAGAGCAAAATTACAAAGCAGGCATACGTCATCAAACTTTTAAAAAGTTTATATCAAATACAACGAATCAAGCGTTTGCGCATGGTGTTGTACATGCAGACCTAGAACTAGGGTTATTGGAATGTGCTCAAATTGTACTAGTCTGGTACCTGGGGTATACACGATATTGGGAAAAAAACAGTGGCAAGCAAATAGAAATTGGCTTGACTTTGTGCAAGAGGCTGAGAGACAACTTAATGACGTTGGTTCAAGTGATGATGATTACACTGTATCAAATCCAAATTTAACTGAAGAAGAATAGATTAAAATGCATCATATGGAAGAATGGGAGTATTCAATTGATAAA
The DNA here is from genome assembly GCF_021730395.1 of Mercenaria mercenaria. Taxonomy (NCBI): domain Eukaryota; kingdom Metazoa; phylum Mollusca; class Bivalvia; order Venerida; family Veneridae; genus Mercenaria; species Mercenaria mercenaria. The sequence goes on along the minus strand of NC_069361.1, from coordinate 15,100,862 downwards.
TAATTAAATATCAAAATTGTTAGATTAAAGTAATATTACAATGAACAACATTTAACTTGGGAATGTATTAATATCGTTATAATGCTGTTGTTGACAGTTTTAACCTTCGGTAGCCATAGTTACGGAAAGAAATCAACATTAAATGAATCATTTAGGCATTAAAATAATGATATGTATTAAACACTTTCCCGATTAATTAACGTATATGCTACAAAAACAAATGAATTTGTGCAAAACTGCAATTTTCAGGTGTTAATGCAGACTGGTTGCTATGGCAACCATCTTTCAGGTATTTAATTAAATGTTTCATTTTATGGCAAAAATGTCTTGATCTTTTATTCGGGTCAATTTCTTGAAGTTCCGAGATGGGACCAGAAACAGTCATTATAGTCCCCACAAGGTCCATACAAAAAGACTAACTTTGGTAAAACTACCCTTGGTAGATGGTATATTTCTGTGAAAGTATTCCGAAATGATGCCAACAGTTGATCGCAAGGAGTTTTTTTTTAATTTGTCTTTTTTCTGTTGCCATGGCAACAAGAGCCATGCATGTAATCTATTTTTGAACACTTCTGATGAAAAGAACCACTTACGAAACGTTCCTTTGTTTTTTATTCGAAATTTGCCGAGGGTCTAGTTGATACAAACTTTAAGTAGGCACGTGTTGTTTTGGAAATATTTATTGGTAAATTCATCAAAGATTATAATTGGAAAACTAATTAAGGATAATTTTGTGAAAAGAGTTACTTGAACCAATATAAATGATTCTACTCACTGTTAACTTAGTAATGTATAACAGATTTAAGCAAATGAGCAGAGATTTAAATAGCCTGTGATCAATGATGTCAAAAGAAATTTATGTAAATGTTTCTTAGGAAGTTGTGGCATTTTACCAAGAAACCAATACTTTTCTAATCAAAGTAAAAACCAACAGAATTTATTTGATGGGAAAAGTCTCTGCTACCTATAAAACAGTTTTCTGTTGACATACAAACTATGCCGGATGCTGGGTATAAGATGCTTGGAAAAAATCACATTAAGCGCTCTAAAAGACGGGCCAAGTATGTAAGAAACGATATACAACCTTTTGGATTTTGTACAAGAGTTTCCTCTTTGTTTACGTATTCTTCAAAGAACGTTTGTACGTCTGATTTGATTAATTGATTGTATGCCTTAAATTACTGGTTTTCAAACATAATGTCTTATTAGAATGACTATGTAATGAATTAATTGGATCATTTTCGTTCATAGTTCAACTACAAGTTGATAGGAAATAATTTTGGGAGCTTTCCAGGTAAGATAGTTGGCAATTGAATTAATTTTCTTGGGGTACTATTTTACTGAAAGATAATACATTCCCTTCTATTGTGTCAGTCTGACTGATATAATATATATACTACTTATGGTCGAACAAAATGTTGTTAGGCAATTGTCGTCTTTTTTCTAATTCAGTGTAATTGTTTTTTTAGGTCTTCGAGGTAATTAAAAGTAAATTGTCTAATATTACTGAATAATTCAACAGCTTGTTAAAAAAATCAGATTTGCAGCGCATATGCTCCATTCACATTGTATTAATAAAATGATTAAGCCTTATTGATCCCGTAGTCTCTGTATATGTTTTAAACCAACAACAAGATCATACAGTCGTTTGCTTAAATGTTGCTCTTGTTAAACAAGTGAATTTTAAATATATACTAATACGTTCCGATCAGTCATCCACATTAGCACATTTAAATTGATTACGCAGTAACTTACCTTCTAAATGGGGAATGTGCCCCACCAACATATCGTATTCCATGAAGTTTTGACTGATTCCACAGTTAGCTTCTTTGACATAATCTTGTCAACGTGACGTCTCATAAAACTAAATAGTGTTTTCCATAAAAAATATAAAATGAACATTCAAAATCCTCTTTACAGAATGATCTTTCTTCTGGTCCCGGAGATGTTTTTCGAGTCATGGTAACACTGTTGAATAAACAATAAAACTGTAAAAAGATCCTCTGGAAGCACAGAATGCAACCAAGCAGAATAATAGCAGACTCGGTTTTATTGAGTCAGTACGAACTATCGTATCTTCGGCACTTGATATTGACATCCATTATCTTACTGAAAGTATCACACTTCCTGGAAATAAATGCTGTCAATTTCCGTAAAGACCTTGCCTTTGTACGTGCTTTTACCGACGTTTAGTACTGTATCATTGTCAAACTGCTAAACAAATGAACGTTCTGTTAAATGAGGTAACATGCTGTCTAGAATATGTACATACCTTCAGTGTTTGATATGGGAAAATCATTTCACAGTGAAAATGAATATAACAACAAATAAACTGCTTACCCGTGTTGCATATTTGTGGTAAATAAGGAATATATATGATGTCAATTACCAAAGACCAAAAAACCTTTAATAACTTGACTCGTATATTTTACGCTTCTCGATCAATAAATCTTACATGTAAACAAAGCGTAGGAGTAAATTACAAAAGACGTCATGATACTAAATATTATCGAGTTCTAATATGACCAGCAATGCTTAAATCATCACAACGATATTATGTTGACGTCACGTCGACGTGATATTTAGCGCCATTTATGCATCGAGAAATAGCGCTTTTCAAAGTTTACATAAAATAAAACTGTCTGGATTAATTTTACACACATACTGAGTTTGTTATTCGTTGTGCAGAATATTTCGACATCATTTGCACCCTAATGGAGCTATTCCATAAGACGTATTACCATTTCTGGTCCAGGAGTGTATTTACAAAAGAGCGTGAAGACCTACCATTTGGCGAAACACATGGCCGAATAAACAGTCCTATCATATTGGATCTAAATTTTCGAATAAAAGACATATTAGAATCGAAATAATTTATGACAAAACCGTGTTTGAAAACTATTTATACACTCCCGGCTGTAATACATCGTACGAAATAGTTTCACTAAGGCTATTTAAGTAAGTTATAGCATGTAACTTTATGGCATTTTGTTTTCTTTCTAAAATATGTTTAATACTTTTTATTACATTTTTATTACATGATGGAATACCCTTTACAAACGTTCTATCGCAACCCTTGAAAACTGCAATTGAAATGTTGCATACGTTTACAAAGATATGTTTTCACTGACAGGTAAAAATGTTTTTAAAATCAAAACCCGGAATCATATAATTTTAATTAGTTAACAGTCTCAACCCATTTTTGGAGAGTCACAAAAGTAGTCATTCATTAGTCACATTTCTTTAAACAGGAATTTTACAGCAAGAACACAAAATCGTTCCGCTGCCAAACCTAGGATATAAATTGCAATTATTCGCGGTATCTGAGCACACTTTAGCTACAATATATGTCCGCCCTGAGTCTTGGTACATATACATACTGTAATTTGAATAAAATTCTGAGATATGTTGACTCATACAGAAATGATGTTCGCGGTTTCTTAGTGCAACACCCTCTTATTTACTATCATAGAAGTGTTGCTTTTTCTTCGGATTATTATCGACTCGGCGAACTGGAGGGCCAGATAAAAAAGTTCACTTAATGTACTGAGAGCAAATTACGAATCTACCTAGTTTTTTTGGGCAGGTGTACCCACTGGCATTACTTATGTTTGTCAGCACTTAGACCTCTTATTGTCAGCTATAAAAAGAATGACAGAAAGGCCCATTGTGCCCGAGTGGGAAAAGTATCTTAGCGAAAAATGCTTTACTTGTCTTTAACAGACTATTTACTGATTTTGGGTTACGAAATACCCTTTCGTATAATATTTTTCATGAACAGATTAACTTAACTGAAAGCTTAAACGTACCTACTAAATGACGTGTCGCCTTCAGCAATTCCCACAAATTGAGCCCTTTTCGAGCAGAAAGTGCAAACATTCTGTGCCTCTTGCTAACTATAACTCTGCTTTTTAAATGAGATTTGCTCGTGCACAATGCGTATTTTCATACGCCCGAAGGGACGCATTATGTTATACCCCCGGTGTCCGTCTGTCCGTCCGTCCGTTAGTAATTTCGTGTCCGCTCTGTTACTCTTGAACCCCTTGAAGGATTTCAAAGAAACTTGACACAAATGTTTCCCACACCAAGACGACGTGCAGAGCGCATGTTTTGGATGTCTCGCTTGAAGGCCAAGGTCACAATTAGGGCTCAAAGGCCATATCAGTTTGTTTCGTGTCCCTTCTGTAACTCTTGAACTGCTTAAAGGATTTCAAAGAAACTTGGCAGAAATGTTCACCACACCAAGACGACGTGCATATTGCATGTTTTGGATGACTCGCTTCAAGGTCAAGGTCACACTTAGGGTCAAATATCATGTATGACTTTGCTTTGTGTATATTGCTCTGCATTTCAATGCTCTTGTTTTTATTTGGCAGATCCCTTTTTTGTTCACTTACAATATTTTTTTGAATTACTTCCCTTTCATGTAACTATAAATAGCTTATTTTGAAACTTTTTTATTATTGGCCTTAGGGAAAAACCGAGACCACTTTTCTGTGGTACAACAGATGGTACCCATTGGTATTTGTATACCAGTACCTGGTAAAATTTTTTTGGGTACCCTATCCTCTGGCTAAGTTTAAACCCATTCGGGGTATATTGCCCCGCTTGGCGGAGCTCTTGTTATATATGCAAGGATCACGCAGTACATTGTGACCTTTGACTAATTCTTTGCTCGAAGCGCATGTAAGATTGGGACATCCGTACTATAAAAGTTTGAAACCAGTAAGAAAGTTTTCAAAAAAGAGTATCTTATTAAAAATGAAAGATGTTGCGTTATAAGATTTTTAAGTGTACAATTAAAGGGTCATTACACAGCTTGAAATGGGTTTAACCTGAACTGAATCAACAATCTACGAAAACAACATTGCGTGTCAAAGAACTGTCGTGTTATATAACATGAAATTATTTATTCTTCTTTTATATAAGTTCCACGCGTGCAGTGTGGAACAAGAATGAATAAAAAACGGCTGATAATAATCGTCAGTTTACGATAATTACCATAACAATTGCCATAAAAATGCAACATGCCCATCGTTTGCTTATTTGCAATTCAGAGACTAATAATCATTCAGACATTTTCGGGAACGAATGACCGAATCATCTTTCAAAACAGTTAATAAAAAGGGAGAATAATGTATTTACTGGGTGATATGGGTAGAGCCTCTGGTAAGAATCATAGTGTTTATTCAAACCGTCCGTTTATCGTGTAACCTTTCGAGATCTTTCACGTACTTTTATGGTATATTAATGAGCAGTTTAAGCTCTAATAATAGGGGTTTGTTTTACTCATAATCTTTGAAAAACGCTAGTGTCATGGATATTTTCACAAACATCTCGATCCTCTGATATCAACACCCAGAAAAAACCCACAAGTTTCCCTTCTTCTGTTCGTTTTAGTATGTTAGTGTTGTAAATAGATTATTTTCATCAATTATGACAACATTCTGTACTCGGTATAAAGGATCATGTTGTTTTTATATATTAAATATACTTTGTTATCTTTTATTTGGTACACATTAGTCTATTACACGGAGCTATCTCGCTGCTTAAACTCATGATTATCTCTCTATAAGAATGATAGATCTTGTTGAAATCATTTCAAAACAACCTGTATTGAATACTATAAAACATACCAGCCTTGTTCGTTCAAGAACATCTTTGAAATACTGCAATAATATAAAATAAACAGGAGTTACTCTAAACATCTCTCATAAATATTATACAATTGTGCAGTATTTCATTATATATTTTGGGATGCAGTAGTGATAATAAAATACTTGTTATTACTAATTAATATGTATCTCCGTAAAGGCATCTAAGTTCATTAATTGTAAAGTTGCAGAATAAGTTTTCAGTCATATCCAACTTTGAAGCAATGCATGGACGTATTTCTTTTTTTTCTCAATTGTATTCTTTGATTCAATTCAATTCAATTCAAATTTATTCAGGTATAAGATTATAAAACATTATATATAACTTATACAGTAAAAATACATGTATACAATAATCAATATAAATTAAAATGCTTTGATTAGAATTTTATAAAAATCTTAAAATAGATATGCTAATTAATATAAAGATTACGTCAAGTATATTCTATAATTTATGACATAGAATAAAGATATGATCATAAACACCTGGGATGACCCATCAAAGTAAAACTAATCACTTATTTCCAATGGGGTCCCATTAGGTAGATATAATTTTCAATCATTATCTTCACAATTAAAATGTGTGATCATTACAAATTTTTAGGTAAAACATTCGTGTATAAGTGAAAAACATAACGTTATCTAAAAAATTATGTCCTGAATATATTTTCACAGTAATGATTTCAATATTTAAAACTGAAACAAAAGAAAATACAGATATTCTTCTTCAGGAATGTCTCAGTACAAAATAGTATCAGAAGTTTCTCTTAGACGTGCACACTTGAATAAATTTTTATTCACTTCCTGTTTAAAGCTATGCTTATTTCTTTTCGCCTTAATAAACTCGGGAAGATTATTCCAAACTTGAATTGCATTGAAATAAAAAGTATCAGCACCAAAACTTTTGACTTTTGGAACAACATAGTTAAATTTACTAAATCTGGTGCGGTTGTGAATTGATGAAAGTTTTGATTAAGACATTGTGGAGCAATGCCGTTAAAAATATTATAAACATGATTCAGTCGTAATTGTTTAGCCCCATCTTCGACCTTCTTGCAACATATCACACGTAATACTGGTCTTGGGTGGTATATTAAGTATAACTCGGATAACATTGTTCTGGGTTACTTGTAATCGGCTTTTGAGAGACTTAGTGAGACCAGCATACCACGCCGAACAAGAGTAGTATTTGATACTCAGACAAACTGAAGTAATACAGTGCGCGATAAAGCTCGTTGTACACGGTTTCTATTTACCTGAATGAAATGTTTATGTCATGTTGTTGCATACCGAACGAAGTAATTTAGATTCAAAGCGATGGTTTTCGCAAAATTAACCGGTTCCCATCCCCTAGACCCTTACCTTCCTCTATCCACCACAGGAGTTTTGCCACTAACCGTTCCTGTGCGTTTCTGCTATGTGCTCCCTTATTTGATTGTTTTAATCTTGTTATATACCTACATTGCTGTTTTATGTTTGTATATTACTTTTCATTTACACATATTTACACTGCTGGAGTGTTTGAGAAACGTCGCTTTTAATATTGCAGCGTTGTCAATGTTTATGTACTGTATAATTCATTACAACAATGATAGCTTTTTAGTTTCAAAAGAAGTCGATTTCACTAAATCTAAGAATATGAAAATCCTGTAGAATTATAGAACGCAACCAAACAAAATAATAGCATGGCCCTTTCATAAACGGTATTGACATGTGCAAAATCCTCATGGCAGCTTAAATAAATAGAAGTGAAATGTGCCAAAACCTCAGACAAATGTGAAATGTGCCTAAACACACTGGTTATTCGGGTACCTACTCGTGTGAGCGATACCGCCCTCGTGTGATTAATGTACATGTCAGTGAACAGGAAATTCACACCTATAACGGGTAATTATTCCATATTTTACTGAAGATTTGAAAAGTTTTAGTATTAAATGTGTAAGGTCATACCTTAACTATATCCATGTCAAATATCTATCTCATATGATCTGAATAACTGTGAAAAAAATACGTTTTTTGTCGCGGAAATGAAGATATTTTAAGGCGATGGTATATATTTCACGATTAATGGTATTATCTCGGATTATATTAGGATTTTTGTTAGGAAAATGAAAAACAGTCATTCTGTGTATTAGCCATTGCATTCATTTCACAAAAACTTGAAGAACAGTAAAATTAGATCGATTTTTTCCAAGACAGTGTCTAGAAAATAAGATACCTCTGACGATGTATCATGGTACCACCCTCGTTGTTTCTGTCAGTCCAGCGGATACCGTCCTCGTTATTAAAATGAACATTACATTGACGCATACCCCTTTTCTAAAATTTAGCTATAATATGCAATGACCAGCTAGGATGAAGATAAAACTTTGGTCTTTTATACCCTCCAGCTACTGGAAGCAGCCTATCCGAAGAAAAAGTTCTCACATAATTTCTTCAAGTTCGCTTTCAAGATCCATCTACATAGACATTCCTATGTGTAGGCCCTATTTTCAATCGAATATTGCAACCGTACGTTTTGTCTTGTTATTTAAGTTGTTATGGGGTACAAAATGTTTGCAACAAAAACAAAATTACATATTTTCAGAAATTATATGATTTTTGTCAAATATTGTATTGCGATCGACCAATGTTTAACTTCGTTTTGAGGAATAAAGCCAGTTATTCGGTCGAAAATGTGTTTCGTTCGAGTAGTCGAAAGAAGTCAGTAGTAAAGAGATCCTTGTTTCGCCAATTTTTTGTGCGAAAATTCGTGTAGAACAAGTGCATTAATCACACCTTTTTATTGCTGGAATACATAATGCATGAAATGAGATGAGATAATGTTTATACACTTCACATACAAGTTTTGCAGATCGAAACCGAAAGTAGGGGGTTTATTGTGCGGACAGGAGCATATACGCGCCATTTAAGGGTAGCAGACCACAACTGACTGGCATTTAACTAGGAACTATTCAGCTCCCTCTTTATTTTTATCGTTACTTTAACTTATGATAGAACTTTCATGAAAAATAGGTGTTGGAAAAAGTGATGTTCTATTAAGGTAGGTAAAGAGGGCATGAAGTTTAGTAGTTTTGCAGATTTGTAGAGCAATTAAGCCCCGAGCAATTTGCTTATCATGCAACTGTTGAAAGCAGAGCTAAAATGGTGGAAAATGAAAAAAAAAAGAAAGCGACGAGAAATTTTGCTTGTTCTTGGTAATTATTTGTACATTATTTCAAAGTTATTACAGCTTGTCTGATACTTTAAAAACTTAAACAAAATATAATCTTGCCTGTCTTATAGTCTGTTGCTAATTCTGTATTGCCAATGGTGATTATGAATCTAAAGGCAGTAAGTTTAAGTACAAACAAGAGCTGTCTGATGACAGCGCGCTCGACTATTCGAAGAATTGATTGAAGAATGGGGTCAAAGTATTTCCACAGATATTCAGACAAAAGAAATAAATAGATTAGACAAACAATGTTCCTGTATTTCTTTGATTTCGATTAGTCTTGCACTAAATGACAATGTATGAACCAATTTCAAAGTCCAAAAAGGGCCATAATTCAGTCAAAATAGTTATGTACTCTTGCTTACAAATCGAAATCATAACCATAAACAAGTGTTCAAAGTTTAAAAGCCATATGTCAAATAGTTTTTACAAAATGTGGACTTGTATGAAAACAGAACCAATTTCAACGTGCAAAAAGGGCCATAATTCAGCCAAAATAGACGACAGAGTTATGTACTCTTTCCTACAGATAGAGACTACAATACTAAACAAGTGATAAAAGTTTCAAAGCCCTATGTCAAACACTTTACAAAAAATATGAACTGGTACGAAAAACTTAACCAAGGTTTCTAAGTCAAAAGGGGCCATAATTCAACCAAAATCCTTGACGGAGTTATGTACTTTTGCCTATAACTGGATATGGTGATGGTAAACAGGTGTTGAAAGTTTCAAAGCTTTATCTTAAAAGACTTTGTCAAAATATGAACTGGTACGAAATATTTACCAAGATTTCTAAGTCAAAAAGGGCCATAATTCAGCCAAAATCCTTGATGGAGTTATGTGCTCTTGCCTATAACTGGACATGGTGATGGTAAATAAGTGTTGAAAGTTTCAAAGCTTTATCTTAAAAGACTTTGTCAAAATATGAACTGGTACGAAAAACTTAACCATGATTTCTAAGTCAAAAGGGACCATAATTCAGCCAAAATCCTTGATGGAGTTATGTGCTCTTGCATATAACTGGCCATGGTGATGGTAAACAAGTGTTGAAAGTTTCAAAGCTTTATCTCAAAAGACTTTGTCAAAATGTGGACTGGTACGAAAAACTTAACCAAGGTGTGACGCCGACGCCAACGCCGACGCCGTGGTGAGTAGGATAGCTCTACTTATTCTTCGAATAGTCGAGCAAAAAACCAATCTGCTCTTACATTGTGCCATTGTTGGTTACTAGAAAGCGTTTGATTATTTCGATCGTTTGTGTTTATGGAATAAATTACTACAGCATAGCATTGATGGGAAAGTCTTTAAGGCTGTATATTATGCAATATATGATAAAGCCAAATATTGTGTAAAGAGTAGCCAAAGGCTATCAAATTTCTTTATTAACTCAACTGGTGTACGACAAGGTGAAAATTTATCACCAATATTATTTTCTGTTTTCTAGAATGATTTAGTCTCATATATGTCTAATTCAGTATTGTCCAGGACTAGTGGAAATATCAAACAATGTATAGGACCTGCTAAGTGATGATATTTCAGAAATGTTCTTCATTCTATTTTTGTTACTTTATGCAGATGCTACAGTGTTATTTACAGAATCTTAAAATGATTTACAATCTGCACTAACTTTGGAAACTTTCAGTTAATTCAAATAAAACTAAGGTTGTTCTTTTTTAACGTGGAAAATTACATTTAAATAAGTCTACCTTTTATTATAATAATGCGGCACTTGAAGCAGTAGATGACTTCATTTATCTAGGAATTAAATTTAACTACAATGGTTACTTCAATAAGACTAAAATATAGTTGGTTGACCAAGCTGAAAGGCTATGTATGCTCTGTTGAAAAAAAATGTAGGAAGTTGCAGCTTAGTATTGATTCACAGTTACATTTATTTGAGTCTGTTGTTCAACCAATATTATTGTATGGATCAGAGGTATGGGGATGTGGTGATGTTAGCATTGTTAAAAGTTTTCAGCTTAATTTTTTAAAAACATTACTTAGAGTTAAAAAGTCAACACCTTATGTCATGGATTTTGGTGAGCTTGGGGTATTACCAATAGATATTATAATTAGGAATAGAATATTGAACTACAGTTGTACAATTTATTAAATGGTAAACAAGAAAAGATAAAATGTATACTTTACAGGTTCATGTAGAGTCTCCATCAGCAGGATGTAAATTATTGTTCTTGGATTTCATATGTAAAAGAATCTTTATAACAACTTGGATCTGCTAATTCTGGTTGAATCAGTCTGTACATTAACCAATGTATTTCCGCAATATTCTTATTTTAGAATGTCCCTACATTGATTTGGACAGAGTAAAATATATACCAAATGATTTTCAACTGTTAAATGTAATGTCATTTCAACGTTTATTTCAAAGTGTACAGAAAATACTTCAAATTTTTAGGCAGGGATAGGTTTTTGTCACTGGCAGTTATTTGCTGGCCAGTTAAAACAATGTTTTCAACCTGGTTAATTCTAAATGTACACCATCTTCTGTTTTTAGCTTACAAAATATTTGTATTAGATCTATTATGACCGTAAAACTACTGTTTTATTTTATGTATTAGTGTTTGTTTTGTTAAATTTGTTGTTATTGTAATGCTGATGCCGTATGGGCCTAGTTATAAATAAAATCTTGAAATCTTGAATCTCACAGATTTCCTCCCTAGATTATATTTAACGTTTACAATTGCTGTGAGAAGTGTGTGAACAAACAATAGAAAGAGATAGAATCTGATACCCTGACTTCCATATCTGCTTCTGTTTCTTCAGTTAGTCACCTGTAAGACACTTATACAGTAGTGTATATTGCATGTACTCTTGTAAACAAATCACCTAATTAGCACTGCCTTAATGGAGGGTGCGCCTATGAACAGAGGCGAATATTACAAGATACGATAAAAGGCAGATTTATGAAGCCGGAGCATCTCCCTAAACGAATACATGCCCAGAGAGAGGCTCCACTTCCCTTTCAGGAAGAAAACAAAAGGTCTTTACATAAGCACTTTTGCTCGGTATGCGACAAATTTGGTCGTTTTCATTATGAAACTGAAGGAGAAAAAGAAGAACTTTAAGAAGGCAAGATGATAGAATGCGCAGAATAGAGAGTGGGTGTGAGGGAAGATTTAATCTTGGTGAAATACTGCTAACACGGTCCACTCCCATTCTTTACATCTTTAAAGTTAAAATGCTAATCAAAAAGATCGGCTAAAGGTCGGGTTTCATATTTCCAGTTCTTATTTCCAGATCCTCAAAGCAATTACCTTTAATTGCGTTTATTTAGTGTACCGTATGCGGAAGCAATCGCCGCGGTGAGTTTTATAAATGTTCATTGACATAACGATGACGGTACCCATGTGCAAACAAGTAGGTTTCTTTGTTTATTTTCATCCATCGTCAGAGGTACCATCAAAAACAGCAACAGGATGCATATAATTGAAATTTTATCAACAAAAAGTACTTGCAGGTACATGATCCAAACGTTTTGTAGTTGAGTATGTATAGTTTTACCAAGGTGAGTGGCAAAGTCGGTTATCTCAACTTTGAACAAAGAAAAATACGTCTCAAAACGTCAAATTACATAATTTTCGCTACATTTCTTCAAATTTTATAGTCATATCAATATTATTGAAGACTGATATTTTCACCAATGCGAATCAATGCATTCCCTCGTACGAATCTGTCTTTAAAATGTTCAACATTCTTAAATATGTGTCATACGTTGGCATTGTTTTTATATACCTTAAACAACCTACATGTACATTAATCACACGAGGGCGGTATCGCTCACACGGGTAGGTACCCGAATAACCAGTGTGCTAACCCTGATGACTCCTAGCATGCGAATAAGAAACATGACAATCGATGCAAAATTCATACAAAATACTTTTGCTACCTGTAAAGCAAATATTTTGTCGTGTTATGAAACAGTATTCTATTTTATGTTCTTACTTGTTTTACAGCTCTATCATATATTTTAGTTTCGGTGCACAATTGAATATCGAAATGCATTCATCAATAGCAAGAGCAGCTGAGTATAAAGTACAAGTACTTCAAACAAATGCATCTACCATATGGTGCAGCTTTATATGAGTCATTTTCTTACCTCTCTGCTTGAAAAAAAAGTATTCAAAACAACTGGTAAATAAAGTATGAAATGCATGAACTAATAAAACGCTCATTCGTAATTGCCTCCACCTTCAGTAACCAAGGGGGAACATTCATCACATTTTGAATGCTAAGAGTGTTTTGTCTTAAATATTTTAATCGGGCACAGAGTTTAATATAACTGCCATAAGTAAACATGTACAAAGAAAAGTTTTGGCAACTTAAATTTTAAGGATTTGTAGTCTAAAGTTCAGACCATAAGCGAATCGACTGTGATCAATTATTAGTATTCGTAGTACAGTTATATTTATTTAACACACATATTATTTTATATAGTTTTAGTATAATTGCACCTTATAAAACAGACCATAAAGCATTTTTAAAGCCATGTTACACTTTATTTTCCATTTAAAAAATTTAAACATAAGGAGATTTCGGCTGTTTCAACATTTTTACTATTTCCTTTTTACATTTGAGAATAATATTGCATCTAGGAGCTTTGTATATATTCTCAAGAACAATAAACCACCTCTTTCTTGTGAGCCTTCTTTTATATAAGAATTGTCAATAATTTTTAAATAGTAATTCACTGTGAACAAAGTTTCAATTTTAATATATTTAGACGATTTATTATGACAACCTTACCTTCTAAATGTGGAATGTGATCCACCAACATACCGTATTCCATGGAGTGTCGTGTTTTGTGTAAATTCTTTAATTGATTCCATGGTCAACTAGCTTGTCGTTTTTCAGTAATCAAGGTGTTCTTTCAGAATAAATGACATGTTCGCTGAATTTTTAGAACAACGTACGGGGTCTAACTTAAATGAAAACTCTAAAATCTCTTCACACAATATTTTTCCTCCGACGCTGGAGATCTTTCCAGTGTAAGTGGAAAAGTCTTTAACAAGCAGGATATAGAAGAGCGGTTATTGAATTTTGGAAGCTCGCGTCTTCTTACGTAAACACTATTAATTACTGTATTGAATTTATCTCATTTTCTACAAATACCCTAGCGTGTTTAATCACAGTTTAGTACTGCTTTATCATTGCAATCAAATGTTTCTTTTACTAAAACACATAAGTATAAGAAAGATGCCACACTAATATGTAAAATGTTTTTAATCCACTTTAAAGACTAGAATTAAATATATAATTCAGGAATATTATAGCTGTACAATCAAAATGAGACTTACTTGGTTACAAATAATGCTTCAAAATTATCCTGTTTTATATTAGGAAATCGTAAGTTCAAATCTGAATTCCAAAACCAGTTTGATACTATTTTTGAACAGAAAATTGATCTTTCTCCATTTATTATCCTGATAATATTGGCGAAATACATATAATCACAGAAATTCCAATGATTTAAGAAATTCAAACTGCAACAAGTTGTCAATAGCCTCTTGATTACAATAGTAAATATCTTTAAAAATAAGCTCAGCTCATATATCATATGTATGAAACTTGTTTTTATATATGGTATCGCATAGTAATATGGCGTTCTAAAATACCAAAAAAAAAACGACTTTTTGAAAATGAAGTCCATATTACATTACTTACTTATTCAAATTCTATTTCTTCGTTAGCAGAGCGGTAACACACTCCTTTTCTGACTGTTTCCTAGTTAGTTCAATTCCTATACCCCACGAAGATAACTCATTTTAGTTAATTAATTTCCAACGTTTTCACGGATTGAAACAATCTTATACTCTAGTGTTATATAAATCTTTCCTGTGATATTTCAAAACACTAGGGGTTAGTTCTTTAAACTTTCTGGCCATCTAATACTTCAGTTTGCCTGGTCATAATTTTCATTGCTGGATTATTCAAAGATAACTGTCGTCGTTTATACGAAACCAGTCGAAAACAAACTATTACAATCAAAAAAAGATAACTAAACATCCTACTGTTTGTCTACAAACTTTGGAATCATAAACGACATAATAATATAATGATGTGCTTACCTTTATTTCCCTTGCTTTTATATCTTTACAGTTGCACAACAGCGAATAAACAGATGCACAAAAACATTTGTTTATATTACTTAGTAATTAGCTACTGTTCCAGACAAGACAAGACAGGACATGATTTGGCCAAAGTTGGATTGATCTCTATAATGCATGACCCCTGGCAATATTACGTATAAATTGATTGTATAACATTTAGACGCCTGAGATACCACAATCTTAGGACAAAACTATTCTGTCGGCTTTGTAAATTGTTCATCATTGCATTGTGCATTTTAAGAGTCGAGTTTTCGCGGAAAGGTATATTGATTCTTCCTGAATTGTTTCAAAACAACTAGACGGAATAATTGATAAAATGGTCACAGATAAACGGTTGTTGTTTTGAAAAAACAAATGAACTATAACTGACATTTTAAAAGCTGTTTGACAGTTCCTTATTACATATCTTGATGTTTCTCTGCTGAAAATACAACGTACAGATTCCAGTCGACTTAGAACCGACCAGCAAACTTTAATGATAATTTAGGAAGTAAGATCAAGTTGTTTAATTTTATAGTAATGTTCATTTTTATTGAAATGATGATACAGATTTTATAATTGTCGTTTTCCTTTATATAAGTACTGCTGAATAAATTTTATTATTTACACCGTTCAGTAACTTTTTAACATAGTGGGGATAGGGGGTATAAAGTAACTGGCCGTTTTGACAGTTCCAAAGCGGTTCCCGATTGTGTTCGTCGTCCGTCCTCGCTGTCTACGACATATTTGTTTCATATTATACTCCATACATTTAGGGACGAAAGCGAACTGTGTGTGTGTGTTGTAGAGAGAGAGAGAGAGAGAGAGAGAGGGGCGGGGGGAACTATACACTTGAAACATGGCTTTTAATTCTTGTTCTGCAAATTGAAATGAATAATAAACAAATTATCAAGTAGAGGACCACATTTTCGACTGCCTTTTTATTATCGGTTGCAGATATTTGAATTATTAAACTAAAAATTACGTGTGCTCTGCTTTGAATTTCTAGCTAAGAAAATATATTGTTTTGTCATATCATAACCTCTCCTGATAATACCACAAGTCTTCATTCATTTTAATGTTTCTAGAAATTATATTTGATGGCACCATGACATCAAAATAATGTTTCGTTCAAGCCAAACATAAGAATGTTTATGGAGATGTTTCTGCCAATAAGAAATATGTACAGTAGAAATGACAGGTTTATCGCCAAAATAATGCTTTACTGGAACTTGTTCAAACGTTACTGAATACAGCATTAATAATCTCTGTCTGTGTTCAATACGCTGTAACTATTGACAAAACTGGAAATCGTTCCTCCCCACTTTTTAAAAGAAAGTGTTTCTGAAGAAATATAGAAATGAGCAACATTGCATTAAGGTACATTCTATAGCCAAAATATCGACATTTTATACTTGTCTTTACAACCATTTTGCGAACTTTTACTGAAGAATTACATAATTTGATGAATGAAATGCCTGTTGAAAATGATTTATCTCTCCTTTGAAGTATATATCTTGAAAAACAAATGCCAACTTGTACCCGAAAATCCGGACAGAAGACAGAAAAAAATATTTTTAGGTGGTCATATTTTTTCAGAATCGACAGCTGCTACATTCAAGCATTATTCTGCCTAAAATTGTGACCAAAACGTACCTAGATAATATATCTACTTCCTGCGAGCAATCAATTTTTAAATAAATTTGATGAAAGTGCTTTTTAGAGTCGATAATTTCAGATAATTTTTATTTTCTCCTTTTTTCATGCAGACATCATCATTTCACAATTAATTTGAGATAAACATGCGTATCTATGACAAAAGTCCATAATATCATTACATGGACAATACACATAAAAGTCAGATGTGTCAGTTTTATTTTTTAAAAACGGTTGCAGTCACAAAGTAATTGACAGAATAAAATGTAAATTTCAGCATATTTTTTCACACAAAAATGTGTTAGTGCGTAGAAATGTGATCAGGCTGAGCACATGGTCTTATGGATTTCATAATTTTCGGCGCTTAACGTGAAAACAGTTAAAGCCCGATTCACAAACATTAAATTTATGCTTAAATCTATATGCGATACATTATGCATATAATTATAATTCACGATAATATCGCATATGGAAGTAACTGGAATAAATTTGGACTATTTCCTTCGGAAGTTTACATGACTGTCCTGTCAAAAGGCCTCCTTCGTGTTTACATATTTTGACAGGTCGAGTTGTTCTGGGACTAGGAACAATGGTAAGTGCAAAGTTATATAGATTTATATAAATTAATTATTTTTGCAACGAGTTCAAATTAAGGTTGATAATCAGTCGACTCTATTTCAAGATCTGAGTATGATTTGCCTATTTTGGGGCGGTGAACATAGCATATGCATGCTTGTATCACTGCCACCATAGATTATCATTAGATCCACTGGATGATCTACAACAAATCATTCTCAGATCTTGAAATAGAGTCGATGCAGAATTAACGCATTGTTTCATAGATAGAAAAATCGATCAGAATAGACAGAATAGATCATTGTCATAGAAAAAAACGATGATGTACTTTTTGCATTCGAATTGACATAATTTGAACTGGACCTCCCTTTTGGCTAACCGCTACCGTACACAATTCATTTGAACATAGACTCTGCATTTATGCCATAAAACATGTCTGATTGGACGTGCTGAATCATCCGGCAAAAATCATCAATATTTCTAAAGTAACATTAATTAGAATCAAGGTCTACTTTGCATTTAATCCGTCATGTGTTTGTTTCAGATGAATGAATACCTGCACCATGGAAACAATGTCGTTTGCAAACTTTTTAAACCTGTGCTGGGCGTTCACATTGACATTTCTTGTTCAACATGAATACATGATGTCGGCCAACAGTACAGCTAGGTAAATGTCAATGTTCTATATATATTCTACAATAATTTCGTAAAAAAATGAACAATGTCTGTAAGTAAGCCAAAAGAAAGGACACCTCTGCATAGCTGACAAGGTCAAGGGTCTGAATGAAGCATGATCATGCACCAAAATATCAACAAATTTATACATTTATACAATGAAATGAAATAACATACAATAGGCCTATATTACAGCAAGATGTGATTAATAAATCGTATCATAATTATTTATTTTAAATGGCATGCATGAATTGTTCAACTTCATAAATCAACTGTACTGTAGACCTACATAATCAGCATAAAGAAATGAAGCTACATTAGTAGTTTTAAGATACATAAATCCACACTTGTCAAGATTCCATATAATAATGCTGATTTCCTTATATGGGTGGTTTTCAAAATAATGAAGCTTTTTCTTCTTTTTCACCTTACTTTAATTCAGTTCAGTTTTAGAATGTGTTTTGGGGCAAATCATATCCAAATCAATGTATTCAAGAAATGTGTGCAATTTCAAATGAAAGGCTCAAGCATTTTTAAAGTTATTTAAATTATATAGCTAATTTTGTCCCCTCTGCACCAAAAGTGTGACATTTTGCATGAAGGATAGTTTTCAACTGTGTTTTACTTTTTCAAACCAAACTTAATTGTCACAGCTTTGGCTTTTCTTATGTAATCTAAACTCTGCTCATTTAAAACAAAATACTTCTTTTCATTAACTACATCTTTTTCTTACCAATAGTTCATGTCTTGTGATGGAAGCCCCTTCATAAAAAAATAGTGATAAATTTAAAAGTTGAATACTACAATTTCATAACCCCATTACTTTTCTTAAGTCGTAATGAAGACACCTTATGATTTTATTGTTTTATAAATCAACTTTCTCAGAATCTTCATATATGTCTATACACCCAAAATGTCCCTTGTAGGTATTCTTTAAATATTATGTAAATATTCAGTAGCGAGTATTGTGTAGTTGAAAGAATTTTACTTACTATGAACATATTCCATGAATGTATATTTAGCTGCCATTTATCCCCTGTGCATCTTCTTAAAATTAGTAGCATTATAAAGTATGTATGAATTTTACCATTCCATTTTACCATGCATGGCATTTTGTCATTTTTCTACTTTGAATAAGCAGTGCATGTAAACTAAATGGTTTCAATGTGTTAACTGTGTTTAAAGTCACTTATTTTTCATTTAAAGCATTACATGCTGCTGAATTTTCATGTTTGTGTTGTGAAAATTTTCAGTTTTGTAGTTATTTTTGTCGAATAAACTAATTGTTCAATAGACTTTTGTCTTAAGATGATCACCATTAATCTTGTTTTGAACAGAAAAACTAATTCTTTATGAATATTACACTGATTTTTAGTATGTGTCCCCTGTGCATCTCTTAAATAACTCAGTTTTGAGTTGACAATTTTAGAAATTAAAATCACCAGACATTTTTGAAATTTGGAATGTGGTTTATAAACGTACAAAATGTGAGAAAAAAATAGGTTTTATAATAATATGTTAATTATTTTTCATTCAGCAACAACTTTTTTAGGTAAAATTTTATTTTTATGTCAGATTTGTGCAGAAAGGGTGATTTTAAAAACCAAAGTCCACAAACATTTATTAAATAAGTTTCAAACTATACACAAACACCTATTCATATATGTTGAAAAAAATTTACTGTTATAAATATTTCCTTGTCATAAAACACTGCAATATTTATCACCCATCTTACTGGAAATTCTCTGAACTTATGAACTGAAGGCTGTTCAAAATATTATCTGATTGGTATTTCTCAACACTTTCCCAAAGCTGTATATTTCCTTGAAATTTGAATTATTTGCTATCATAAAAAAATAGGTGACCACCAAAAGAAATAGGTTTGAATTTCCAACCCCTGTGTCACACTTTTGCTTCATTATTTTGAAAACCGCCAATAATTGTTTCCTCATAGTTTTTTTATACTATACTATACTTATTTCAGATGAAGATATAAATTTATTCAAAGAAATAATGGGACAATGAATGCTAAAATTGCCAAGGAGAAGACTGCCAATTTACACACCATTTTATATAGGTAGGTGTTTAAAAGTGTTTTGAATATAGATATGACATTCAGCACTTATTTTACAAACTATAATAACTGATTTTAGAATTATGTACATTGTACTTTTAAGTTGTTTTTATAGAGAAATCACAGTTAATTGTACACATACTATAGTGGATTTTACATCTGAAGTTTTCTAAAGTTATGGTCCTTTTAGAATCTTGAATTAAATGAAACAGTTACAGTTTCTTTTCTTTTGTTCTTTATTTACTCAGCTCCTCCCCACTTCCTATCCAATACCCTTGAAACTTGTAATACACTTTTACCTTAAATGTAAAGGCCTTTATCTACTTTAGCCTAAAATCTAAATTTGGAGTGTTATGCCCCTTTCTATATTATTAGAATTATATTTCATCTCCTCCTACAGTTTTCATACTGTGTCACAGTGCAAAGTAAGTTGATATGAAAATATCAACATGAAGTAGGCATGCACATATTGCAAGACTTCATTTCAGGTTACTTTTTATTGAGTGATGTCCTTTAAAATATCACAAATACACTTGTACATTGTGTATGCCTACTCACAGTTTCAAACAATTCATAAGAAATTTAGTATACATTATGGACATGAAGTGATCATGTGCCTAGATATAGTGTTAGTTGAAAATGGAATGCATGAAGACATACAGGCAAATATATATCATCTGTTTGAATTCAAAGCTGTATTTCTTAGTCTTTATTACTTGTGTAAGGTACTGTTTTTCAACTTCTTAATGACATTGTCTTGATAATGTCTGTCAGACTGATAATATTATAATTGTAAGATTTTACATTCTAAAATTTTGTGTTTTTATGAACATATAAAACATGTTAAGTTTATACTAGTGTAAAAATGGCTATTTTTTCCATCCAGATGATCATCTGAAGGGCCACAGTTGTTTAAAGAACTGGTCAACAAAAACTGAACTATTTGATGGATCATAAATGTGCAGAATGTACTACCATATTTCCAGAATCAGAGAAATGGAAATATCAAGTATTAGAGAGAAAGAAAAGTATGCATCATGTATGAAGAACTGCCTAAGAATAATTTGCAAAATACATTGAAATCTAACAATTGCTAATTGCATAATGCATATGGAAGTTAAGAAAGGTGTACTCTACTGGAAAATATGTGTCCAGTGCAACATTTCTTTTTCAATTTTGTGAGCATAATTTTACATAAAAATTGTAACATGGCTACAGGGATAATACAAAAGGTTTAATCTTATTTCTAAACACATCGGGAGAATCAGAGAAGAAAAATCAAGAATTAGGGAAAACGAAATAATTGTCATGAATGAAGAACTTGCTTTTTATTGATTTACAAAATACTTTTTAGCCTCACAACTGTTAATGATAATTATGAATATGGAAGTTTAAAGTGTGGACTTTGATTAATCTTCAACTTCTCTGAGCATAGTTCTACATAAAAGTTGTAACTTTATAAAACAGTCTTGTAGAAAAAGTGTAAGACTTTCATACTTGTTTTATAGAAAATGTTTCTGGATGTTTCAATGTAAGTTTGCTAGACCCAGACCACTAGCTCCTAAGTCAAAGTTACACTTAGATGTCAAAGGTTAAAAGGGTCTGTTTCTGTCTGGTCAATAACTGCCATACATAAAGGGATTTTGGAATTACTCGGCATAAATGTTCACCATAAAGAGACAACGTGTTATGCGCAAGACCCAAACCCTTGCTCCAAGTTCAAGGTCACACTTAGAGGTCAAAGGTTAATAGAGTCTTTTTGGTGTCTGGTCAATAACTCTGCGATCCATGAAGGGAGTTTTAGATAGCTTGGCATAAATGTTCACCATAATGAAACGAGGTGTCATTCCCAAGACCAAGATCCCTAGCTCGAAGGTCATACTTAGAGGCCAAAGGTCAGATAC
Organism: Mercenaria mercenaria; assembly: GCF_021730395.1. Classification (NCBI taxonomy): domain Eukaryota; kingdom Metazoa; phylum Mollusca; class Bivalvia; order Venerida; family Veneridae; genus Mercenaria; species Mercenaria mercenaria. The sequence goes on along the minus strand of NC_069361.1, from coordinate 15,079,002 downwards.
AAAAATGACTTTGTCCGGAGCATTTCTTGTTCTTGCATGGAGGGATTTTGATGTACAATGGCAAAAATGTTCATTATCATGAGATGGTGTGTCAAGAGTAAGAACCAGGCCCTTTATCCTTTGCTGTTACTATAAATAGCTATTACTCTAAGGTTCTATTCTATTAACCCTTATCATGCTGAACATGATTTATTCTGTCTTTGCGACCAGTGTAGATCATGATCAGCCTGCACATCCATGCAGTCTGATGATGATCAGCACTGTTCGCCATTCAATCAGTATATTTTTGGTAAGCATCCCTTTTAACAGTTAATGGTACTGTCCAAATTGAAAAATGGACAAGTTCATTATAGAAATCAGCAGGGTAAGGGTTAATATTAGCCCTAGGAGAAAATTGGGACTACTTTTTTGTAGTACAACACGCACGTTACATCCAATTTTTGATGTATTTTGACCTAAGGCTACCTGATAAGTACTTTTGTGTGGACTTAGATTTTTTTTCAGATTAACTTCTCTTTGTTGTCACTATAAACAATATATATATATATACTTTTTATAATTGGCCGTAGCGAAAAATCAAGACCACTTTTTTGTGTTACTTTCAAATTTTAGTATTTTAAGTGTTTAGTGTATTTTAAGGTACCTCTTCCTGGTAAGGAGTTTTTTGTGGACTTAAAAAATCAAACTTTACTTCCCTTTGTTGCTACTATATAAAACGATTATTCTTGAAACTTTTTATCCTGGTTGTTAGAATTGGATATGTCATTGTTTTGGCTTTCTGTCTACCAAACTTATAGTTCTGTACAGAAAATGTTTTATTATATCATCTACCTGACAAGCATATATTTAACATCCTGGCACTCTTGTTTTATTTTGTTTATGCCAAGATACTGTCTTGGCATACAGTATGTATGATGAAAATGTCCTTAGGCAGGGGACGTTGCTAACTCTGTTACAAATTCTTGTTGTTGTTTTTTTCTGGAGTTGTTGCCCTATTTGATCTTGAACTAATTCATCACATTGTGAACTCGTGAACATAAGTCAAACAGATCCATCCAACTTAACTGAAACTAGGTATACATCAGAAGCATAAAATGAATATGTACAGGTTGCCCTGTCTTTTATGATCGATTGTTTTGTCTGGAGTTGTGGCCCTTCTTTAACGACGAATGACAACTACATTGTAGTTTCCTTCTCTTCGTTTCAAATAAAACTTGTTAAGCATCATAAACATTATGTAGACATGCGCATTTGTTTCTTGTTCAGCTGTTTAACTTCTATATATTTTCCATAATAACATTATTGACTCGTCGTTATTATAAACTATTGAATGAAACATTTTTGTCGACATCATTCTAGTTCGCTTTGCAACCTCCGTGAAGGAATATTGTCAAACTATACCGATAAGGAGAAAAGTTTGCTTCCTTTTGAAGCACAACTTTCTATGCATAATTGTGTCTTGATCATATACATAACACTTTTATTTGTGTGAACATGCATGGATTTGTTATACTGCAAAATAAAACAGTCATCATTCATTACTTTACTTGTCGTCCCTTTCATCCTTTTTATCGTAAATAGCACAGTCATACACAAAAGATGCTGTGTACTTAACATATTTTCTAAAAATTCAGACCAAAAAATTTATCAGCTGCCACCATTACATAACTATATTTCAAACTTTTGCAGGGGGAGAACACCCTGACTCCTACTCACGCTGGGAGCTATGTATCTCGCTGGTGACACATTCTTTCTAAACTGTTGCCTCGCTGCATGAAATAAAGGTATTTCTGGATCCGGACTAGCCTGGGGAGCTGTTGACAATAATTGTCAGAAGAAATCTTACCTACATTAAAGATCCAACTTAAAATGTGCTAATTAATGTCAATTGACATTCATGCGAGTTTCTGATATTGTCAATTTGCAGGTAGAAAAATGGTTAGAAATTGTCAGACTGGATTCCCAGGCTAGATCCGGACCTGCCCTTAAGTACGATAAAGGCTTTTAAGGTCGATGTCGGAAGAGGGATCTAGCAAAGTTTTACAACATTTAAGCTTATCAACGACGTCGGCAGAGATTATGAAGTTGTTCTGTTGTCATGCTTAAGATGCAGGCATACTTAAACTCCAAAACGACGGCCGTTTTTGTACAATAAAACTCAATCAGGTTTGAATAAATAGTTCAAATGGTTATGAATTTCGTACAGTTATCATTTCTGCGTACAGACTGAAGTATTACCAATAGTGGATTCATAGCGGAGGTTGGGGTGTGTGGGTGGGGGGGGGGGGGGCACCGGGACGCTCCCGCCCCTAAAATCGCTGGAGCATAGGTAATTTGTCTTATGTTCTGGGTAAAATAATTGCAAAATATACATTTTTTCTCGCTCGCTAAGCTTGGGTACATAATTTTCTTTTATTCTGACTGAAGAATATGAAATATGCCTTTTTTCTCGCTCGCTACGCTCGCACTAATAATTAATCTTTTGTTCCGGCTGAATAATATGCATATTTTTTCTCGCTTGCTACGCTCGAAAACTTAACTTGTCTTCTGTTCTGGGTTAAACATAAAAAATGCATTTTTATCTCTATCTCACAGGTAATTTGTTTTACTTGTTTTTTTTTGTTGTTGTTTTTTTATTGATGGAAAAAATGCATCTTTTTCTCTCTCGCTATGCTGGCACATTTAAAATCTGACAGTTTGCATGAGCTCCGAAAAAAGCACACCACGTTGTTACAACGTTGTTATGACGTCTTTTCCTGACGTTGTTAAGACGTTGTTTTTTGGTTGATAATGAAAGGTGCGTTGACGTCTTTCTCACAACGTTGGAAAAACGTCTTTTTTGCAACGTTGGTCATTTGTTTCAGTTAAAGCATGCTATCAATACACAGGCAACGGTCATATTCATTGGTAGATGTATATAATTTGTTTGTTGTAAAATAATGTTTAAATCAAATGTAATGAAATTTCGAATCTTGCCAATTTGTTATGACTGTATTGTGATTTATTCTTGAAACGATATATTCCCAGGTCAGGACCAGGACCCTTGCTCACTGAGTTAGAGGAGACCAGACTTGCTGAGCACATACAGGATATGGCTAAGGTTGGGTATCCTTACACAAGGGCTGAGTTGATAAATGTAGCCTCTGAATTCGTATAATTTGTATCATGCCTTGGTAGGAGAGACAGAGACAAACACTTGTCTTATAAGTGGTTTTATGGGTTCCTGGATCGGTGGCCCCAGTTTAAAGTTCAACGACCCAAGACAGTATGTGACCTGAGAGCGAGGGCAACGTAACTAGAAAGTGTCCAGAAGTATTTTCACAGAGTTACATCACATTCTCGTATAGTAGAATCTAATGGACAGTCCTGAATCGATATACAGTGTTGACGAAAAGGGAATTCAGCAAAATTTTAAGCCGTCTTTTGTTGTTGGTCCAAGGGATAGAACAACGAATGTCATCACCTCGGAGAAATCAAATACAACAACTATACTTGAATGTGGGAATGCCCTTGGACAGCAGAAACCGCCATATTTTGTATTCGCAGGTAAGAATTTTCAGGTTATTCTCTCATTGTATGTACTTTTCTTTTCAAATGATATATAAAAAGATTTTTTAATATTTCAGGTGCAAGAATGAGGTCAGAGAATAGCACTAACAATTTTGTTCCCATACAAACTGATGTACCAGCTGATGATACAATTACCTCTTTATTAAAGGAAAACGACCAGTGTTCAAACCACCATTTAAAGTAAAATAATTGCTGCTAAAACTGGTTGGTCCAATGGGGAGGTGTTCAAAAACTATTTAGAAACTCACTTCATCAATTATGCTAATGGAAAACGTCCATTGCTGCTACTTTATGATGGGCATCGCTCTCCCAGTATTATTGACTGAGCTACAGAGCATGATATTATTTTGTACGTTTTGCCTCCACACACTTCACACATATTGCAGCCTATGGACGTTGGATGTTTTGGGCCTTTCTAAAGGTTTACAGTAATGAATGTGGTAAATTTCAAAGGGAAACTGTCTAAATTGTTCACAGGTACAGTGTATGTTTAATTGCATGTAAGGCATATGCTACTGCACTTCCAATGAAAAATATACAGGGTGCTTTCAAGAAATCGGGTATTTATCCGTTTTGCCCAGACTCTGTTGATACTGATTTATTTGAAACAAACAAACTCAGATCAGAACTTCAGTCTACTTTCACTGAAGAGTTATGTCAGTCTGTAGCTCCTGATCATGATCAGCCCGAGTCGGATTCGGATGAAACCATCCCCTATGTTGATGAGGAATTTGTTGCTGTTCCGCAGGTACAAGCTAGTGAGTCTGAAAGGAACAGCACTAACAATTCTGTTCCCATACAAACTGATGTACCAGCTGATGATACAATTACCTCTTTATTAAAGGAAAAAGACCAGTGTTCAAACCACCATTTAAAGTAAAATAATTGCTGGTAAGGCAATAACTGAGCCTGAAACAAACAAAACGGTTAAGGAGTATTAAGATGCTGTGTGTACTCCATAGAAATCAAAAACTGTCCCAGTTAAGAATACATTGCCTTCATTCAATACCCCTGTCCGAATAGAACAGTCTATAGAAAAAGGAGACAGCCCCTATGTCAAAATACCAGTAGTCTATAGTGATTTGAATGCACTAGCTCAGTCAACTTCACGTATCTGGCGGCCCTATTGATTTAAACACGCCCTTGCAGTCTGAAGATGATTTTACTGATGATGAGGACGATGAAAAATGTTGCATGTGTGGTAAATTACAGCCGGAAGAGCTTGCAAACTGTCCTGGTATAATGTTTGTAAAATGGGCTCAGTGTGACATTTGTAAACATTGGACGCACTTGATTTATTGCTCGAGTGTTAGGGTGGTTAGAAGGGGTGATATTTTCAAGTGTCCACACTGTGCGTAAGACTGTTAATTTGAGTATACATGTGTCACAAATGATAGGAAACTAATAAATCTTGAATGTTATAGGGTCTCTGTTATTGCAGTACCTTTCATTCCGTTTAATTCGACCATTTCGTAAAGGTAACGAAAACTGGTATACCAGTACAAATGGAAGTCAGTTCCGGTTGATGTTTAAAAATGGCAGCGCACATCAGTTACCAACAGACAATACTTTTTAACACTGTTTGGATGAAACCAGGTAAGTTTTTCACTTCAGTTTGTGTAAAATAGTTTTAGTATTTACAATTATTACTTACGAAATCGCGCGCTGTTTCCTTACCGTAACGGAAACTGGTTACTCGAGGGTATAAAAATTGAAATTACAGAAGTGAAGTTACTGAAAAAGCAAACATAACAGTCTGTGTAGAACAACTGTTGTGCTATACAACATGAAATTATTTATTCTGTATTTTTCTTTTATACAAATTCCACGTGTGTAGTGCAGAACAAGAATGAATAATAAACTGCTGATAATAATCGTCCATTTAAGATAATTACCATAAGAATACTTCTTGGAATTCCAAAAGACCATCATGCTTATCTGCAATTCAGAGACTAACAATCGTTCAGACATTTTTGAGAAAGAATGACCGAATCATCTCTCAAAACAGTTAATAAAAAGGGAATGTCAATTGAGTTGAATAATATATTTACTGAGTGATATAGTTAAGAGCCTCTGGCGAGAATCATAGTGTTTATTCAAAGTAGTTCGTCTATCATTTAACCTTTCGATATCTTTCACATGTTTTAACATGTATTGATAAGCAGAGTAAGCTCAAGTAATTGTTTATTTTTACCTAAAAATTTTGTCCGATAAGCTTTGAAAAACGCTAGTGTCAATGATATTTTCAAAATATCTCGGTGCTTTAGGACCAAAACTTCAGAAAAAAGAAAATCCCTTCATTTGTTCGTTTTAGTATGTTTTTGTTGTAAATAGATTATTTTAATCATTTTTAACATTCTGTACCCAGTATAAAGGTTAATGTTGTTGTTATACATGTAATGTACATTGTTAAAAGCTTTCATACCCAATCGTCTGTTACATAGAGCTATCTGCTTGCTAAACCTTATGATTTTCTCGCATGAAAATGATACGTTTTGTTGAAATCAGTTAAGTGTTGGAATGATGTTTTGAATGACATGTACGTATTTTGTTAGATTTTTGGCTCCATCTCAAGATATCTATTTGATAATTCACTAATCTGAATCAGCACATTTCTGTAGCAATTCATCGTGTTGGTTGTTTGTTTCACTTCACGAGGTTTTCACTATCCTGCATTAAATTTCAAAATATGTTGTAATTTAAATGCGAATCTATCAATTACAATTTACCGTAAAACAAGTCTGTAAAAGTCATGTCTTTGTGCATAGATAGTAAAAGCAAGAATAGAAGTTATACTTTCTTTGTTGGTATTGTTCTTACTGATGAACCAATACGGTATATGACACGTCATCAATCTGATTGACGCAGTTTATCTGCACAGCGAGTTTTATTGGCCTAAATATTATAACCAAGGAGGTAAAGTGCATTTTAGACACTTATTGTTTCCTTTGAAAACAACTTGTTTAGAATCTAATCATTGAATACTATTAAACATAACAAACAATTAATCAATACATTGGTAATGAACATCTTGGAAATATTGCAATACTATAACATCCGCAGTATTTAATTGAAAAAAATTCGCATAAATGTTATACAATTGTGCAATATGTCATTACACATTACTCCAAACAAACAACCTGTTTGCATAGTCGCCATTTTTTTTTTTTTTTGGGAGGGGGGGGGGGGGGGTTACATCAGTGATAATACAAATATTAGTTATAACTAATTAATATGTATCTCCGTAAAGACATCTTAGTTCATTGATATTATTCTAAAATTGTAGAATACGTTTTTGGTTAGATCAAACTGTGCAGCAATGCCTGAATATTTTTCATTATTTTTTTTCAAATTTATTTAGAACAGAACATAACATGATCTTTATTACACCCAAGTAGTTATACAATATGGGGATAAAGTACAATGTCAATACATAATAACATGATAACATGAACTTCCGACAGGCAAATATTATTTTGTTGGGGGGAATCATGAATGTATCAGAAATATTATACATCAACAAGGTAGAAATCGGTATTTCAAATATTACAGAGAATTTGTATTTATCGTTTACAAACGTTGTGTACTTGAATTGAATTATTCTGTGATATTCAAAAAACATATCTATAAACCAATACAATGCGAAGGAAACCTGAGTGTGCACTATTTCTATTTATCTGAATTAAATGTTTATATCATGTTGTTACAAACGAAACGAAGTAGTTTAGATTTGTTGTGCAATGAATATTTTAATGCACGTCAGAAACATGATAATCGGTGCAAAATTCATACAAAATGATTTTGTTAGCTGTAAAGCAATTTTTTGTGGTGTTATGAGATTGTCTGCTGTTTTGTGTTCTTATTTGTTTTACTGCTCTATCATATATTTTAGTTTCGGTGCACAATTTAATATCGAAATGCAAGCACCAACAGCAAGAGCAACTGAGTATATAGCACAAGTACTTCAAACAAATGCATCTACCATATGGTGCAGCTCAATAATACAAACATTTTCAAAATCATTTTCTAAGTTCTCTTCTTAAAAAAGATCTTTAAAAAGAACTGGTAAATAAAGTATGAAAAACATGAACTTATAAAAAAGCTCATTCGTATTTGCTACCGTCTGCAGTAGCCAGGAAGTAACATAACCAAACACTGTAATGCTGAGAGTAATCTTTAAATCGGGCATAGATTTTTATGGGCATTAATACTGTCATATAACTCGTTCTACCAGTATACATGCACAACGAATGACGTTTTGGCAACTTGAAGTCTAAATTTAAGGCTCGGACCATGAGCGAATACGGAATCAATTATAAGTATTCCTAGTATATTTATTACCACATATATTATTTCATATAGTTTTAGTGTATTTGTATTATAAAACAGATCATAAAGAATATTTTTAAGTCATGTTACTTTTTTTAAAATTAAGAACTTAAAAATAAGAATACTTTGACAGTATCAATATTTTTCTCAAGTTATTTTAACATTTGACAATGCTAAGAATATTAGAGCTTTGTAAAATGTCAGGATTACTCTAAACATTATGACACATCTATCTTTTGAACCTTCCTTTATATAAGAATTGTAAATAATATTTCAATAGTACTTCCCTGCGAACAGGGTTCAATATTGATCTATTTAGAAGATTTCTTATGACAATTTTACCTTCTAAATGTGGAGTGTGATCCACCAACATATCGTATTCCATGGAGAGTCGTGTTTTGTGTAAATTCCTTGATTGATTCCATGGTCAACTAGCTTGTCGTATTCTTTCAAGTGGTCTTTTCAGAATAAATGACATTTTCGCAAATTTTTTAAAACAACGGGGTCTAACTTAAATGAAAACTTCAAAATCTCTTTACACAATGCATTTCTTCCGACGCTGCAGATATTTTCAGTGTGAGTGGAAAAGTCTTTAATAAACAGGGTATAAAAGAGCGATTATTGAATTTCGGAAGCTTGCGTCCTGTTACGTGAAATGTGTCAATTACTGTATTGAATTTATCTTATTTCCTGGAATTATCTATGTATACCCTACCGTGTTTAATTACTTTTAGTACTGCTTCATCATTGTAATCAAATGTTTCTTTTACTGGGAACGCATTAGTATTGGAAAGTGGGCACACTAATACGTAGCATGTTCGGATAAATACAAATACAAATACATGGCATTTATAAAGCGCAAAAATTATAAAATATTCTATTGCGCTTTACAATTACATAACACACATTTAAAATATATACATTTAAAATATGAACAGGATTCTAGAACTTAGATTTAGAGATTTAGAATTATGAATACTATTTATAAACCATAATTATATTTTGTATTTTAATATTAATAACTGTCATCATTGTTAACATGAAACTGACTAAAAATGTGTTTCTTAGTTTGATTTAAAGTGGCTGTATGAATACTATTTTATACCACTACTTATATTTTGTATTTTAATAAGAGTATACTGTCTCATTGTTCATGAAACTGACTAAACAAATGTGTTTTCAGTTTTGATCTAAAGCTGGCTTCAGACTGAATGTCTTTCAGATAGCTAGGTAGATCGTTCCACCATTTGGGACCAACGACGGCCATAGATCTGTCTGCTAATTTTGTTTGCTGTTTAGGGATGTTAAAGTTAGTGTCGCTTTGTGAGCGTAGTCTGTACCGTTGTAGAGTAGGTACAAACATTTCCCTCAGATATACTGGAGATGTACCACTGATGACACGAAAGGCTATTACTAGGACTTTGAACATGACTCTAGCCTTAACTGGAAGCCAGTTTAATTCTTTCAGAAGTTCAGCACTTGGTTGTTCATAGGAAGAATTCATGACCACTCTAGCGGCATGATTTTGGACTCGCTGTAGTTTGTTGATTTGGTAGGCTGGAATTTCGGTATATAAACTGTTGCAGAGTCAATGTGGGAATGAACCAGTCCATGCATTAATGATTCAGTTGACTTTTGTGTGAGATGTTTCCGTATAGCTCTAAGGTTTCGTAACTGCACATGAGCTATCTGACACTTTTTCTGGAGGTGATGGTCCAAATTGGGTGTATTGGTCATGGCTACACCCAGGTCTCTCTGACATGATCGACGCATTTTACATCACACCCACCAACGTTTACACTTGTGATGTTCAATTTCGCTAACTGTTGTCTGGTTCCATACATAATTATCTCAGTTTTAGACAGATTCATTTTCAGTTTGAAGGTTGTCATCCATTTTATGATTTCATTGAGACAACTGTCGAGTTGTTGAAGAACAGCTGTCTTATTTTGAGAATTTCCCGCTTGAATTTTTAACGCAATATTGTGGTCATCCGCGTATCCACAGAGATCGGCTGGATATTTCTGCACCACTCGGCTGAGAGCCGATACATACAAGGTAAAGATCACAGGTCCGGCACAAGAACCCTGCGGGACACCAAAGCTCAGTGGTTCCGTGTCAGATGCTGACTGTTCGACTGAAACTTTCATTGTTCTGTTCGTGAGATAAGATTCTATCCATTTCAAGGGAGTGCTGTGTATACCAAATTCATTTTGAAGGATTTTAATCAGTATCGGGATATCGATGGTATCGAACGCTGCACTCAAGTCGATCATGACCACGATTGTTACTTGATTTTTATCTATGGTTTCCAAAAGATCATTATACATTTTGACCATTGCTGTTTCAATCCCGTGATATTTTCTATAGGCACTTTGGTAAGCTGGGAGGAGATTGTTAGCTTCAATATGCTTATTGATTTGGTTTAGTGCAGCTTTTTCAAGAATTTTGGAGAGGAATGTTAAATTTGACACCGGGCGATAGTTTTGCAGTTCAAGTGGGAGACCTTTCTTCTTCGACAAAGGTTTTATCACAGCACTTTTCCATTTCTCAGAGAGCACACCAGATAGTAGTGGTCGATTTACAATTTCTGTCATAACGGGAGCAAGTTGTGAAAAATGCTCCTTTAATCTTTTAGTTGGAATCACATCAAGTTCACAAGTTGTAGATTTTGATGCATATACATATTTCAAAATATCGTTTTCAGAAAGTGGTATGAACGCAGTAAATGTATTCATAATCACAGGTGGATTCGAGTAGGAAGAATTACCATTGCTGGGTGTTTCAATTGGTATATTGTCAAGATCATTTCTCAACTTGATTATTTTATTGGCAAAGTATTGTAGGAAGTCATTTGCCAAAGATACTGCACTTGTGTGTAATTGGAGCGGATTGTCCTTCGACCTTCCCAGTAAATCTGGTGTAACAGCATATAGCTTTTTGATGTTTCCTTCTGCTTCTCAAATCTTGTTCTGGTAGTACTCATCCTTGGCCCTAGAAAATTCAGCACTATATATATATTTCTTACACCACTATATACTTTCTTTGACAGGTTAGATTTGTCATTCATAAAAATGTTCTCTATTGATCGTTTGTATTGTTTCAGCTGTTTTAGGTACCCTGAGTACCAAGGAACCGTCTGTCTACAGAGAATAGTTCTTTCCTTTAGAGGGGCATGTTTCTGAACAATGTCTGGCGTGATTCTAGTGAACTCAGACACAAGATATTGATATCACTACTGATTTATTACTCTTTGGCAATCCATACCTAACAGGTGATATAAACATAACAATATTTAAATTAGCCTATAGGTTCACTGAGTCTTCCAAACGTTTTGCATAAAACTTAATATCAACCATCTGCCCATTCTCGTAAAGTCTTTATGTGTCACTTTTATCATTTTCACATTCAACAATTGTACTTCATGACATTAAGTAAAATTGACTTTGGTAATCTGATATACTACTCTGAATGTGATTGTTTGCTACAGGAAAAGGTCTATATTAGTCTTTGGCTTTCGACCATATCCTAAGCGAACTTTTGAATTTGATACAGTGTATATAAAATCACTAATAAAATATATTTAAACTTTATCATGACAACGATAATATGTTAACGTCACGTCAACGTGATATTTAGCGCCATGTATGCATCGAGAAATAGCGCTTTCAAATTTTACATAAAACAAGTTTAAAACAAAATGTCACACAGTACAACATTCATGATTAGTTTACACACAGTCTTAGTTTGTTATTCGCTGTGCAGTATATTTCGACAGCAGTTGCGCACTAATGAAGTTATTCCATAGGACGTGTATTCAAAAGAGCTTGACGACCTTCTATTTGGCATAAACATACCCGAAGATACAGTTCTATCATATTTCATCTAAATTTTATAATAAAAGACATACTTGAAAACAAACACTATTTGAACACTCCAGGCGGTAATACGTCGTACGAAATAATTTCACGAAGGCTATTTAAGATATCACCTGTAACCTTACGGCATTTTGTTTTCTAAAGTATGTTATATACTTTTTATTACATTAAGGAATACACTTTACAAACGTTCTAACGCAACACTTGAAAAACTGCAATTGAAATTTGGCATACGTTAACAAAACATATGTTTTTACTGACAGGTCAAAATGTTTTAAAAATCAAAACCTGGAATCATACAATTTTACTTAGTTTACAATCTCAACCCCTTTTTGGAAAGTCACAAAAAATAGACATTTTTGGAACCAAGAATTTTATAACAAGAACACAAAATCATAAACAAAAACAGAGAAAAAACACCGTTTTCCTGCCAAATCGTTCCGCTACCAAACCTAGGATATGAATTATAATTGTTTGCGGCTTCTGAGCACATTTTAGCTGAAATGTTAACCCTGAGGTTTGGCACATAGACATACCGTAATTTGTATCGAGTTCTGGAATATGATGACCAATATAGAAATGATGTTCGCGGTTTCTTTGCGCAACACACTCTCATTTACTGTCATGAAAGTGTTGTTGTTGTTTTTTTTCCGGATTATTATCGGCCAGGCGGGCGGGTCAGATAAAAAACGTTCACTTAATGTATGGGGAGCATATTACAAATTTACCTAGCTTTTTTGGCAGTTTTACCCACTGGCATTAATTTCAAACTTATTTTTGTGTTATTAATCTTCTAACTGTCAACTATAAAAAGTATGACAGTATATTACTTTGATTGATCAATATTAAAATTTGATATAAAGGCCTATCGTAATGAATTTACTTGTCTATAACTTGAGGATTACGAAATACCCTTCCGTGTAATATTTTTCATTAAAAAAACTTAACTGAAAGCTTGAAATTAAAGTGCATACAAAAACTTACGTTTTACCCTCAACAATACCCACGAACTGAGCCCTTTTCGAACAGAAAGTGCAATCATTTTGTGCCTCTTACTAACTATAACACTGCTTATTAAGTTTCAGAACAGAACCGTGATTAGCTCGTGCACAATACATAATAATTACTATACATGTATATGCAAAGGATCACGCAGTAAATTGTGACATGTAACTGATTTTTTCTCGAATCTCATGGACCATTGGGACATACATTAAAGGTTGCAATTCAGCAAGTGTATAAAAAAGGGTTATTACAACAGCAGCTTGATCTGAGACAAGCGGTTTTTTTTCTGCCTGAACTTGATCAACCAATGCGCGTTAAATTTACAAACATAACATTCTGTGTAGAACAACTGTTGTGTTAAATATAATAACAAGAAATTATTTATACTTCTTTCATACAAGTTTCTCGCGTGTAGTGTACAGAACAAGAATGAATAAAAAAAAGGCTGATAATAATCGTCAATTTAAGATAATTACCATAAGAATATTTTTTGCATTCAAAAAGACCATAATGCCAGTCATTTGCTTATTTGCAATTCAGAGACTAACAATCGTTCAGACATTTTCGAAAAAGAATGACTAAATCATCTCTCAAAACATTTAATAAAAAAAGGAATGTTAATGGAGTGGAATAATTTATTGAGTGATATAGTTAGAGCCTCTGGCGAGAATCTTATTGTTTGTTCAAAGTAGTTCGTCTATCATGTAACCTTTCGAGATCTTTCACATTTTTATGATATATTGATAAGCAGTTTAAGCTCATGTATATTTTATTTACCTAAACAATTGTTGCACTTACGGTACGCTTTGGAAAACGCTAGTGTCAATGATATTTTCGAAATATCTCGATGCTTTGGTACCAAAACTGCAGAAAAAAATCCCTTCATCTGTTCATTTTTGTATGTATGTGTAGTAAATAGATTATTTTCATCATTTTTATATTCTGTACCCAGTATAAAAGTTAATGTTGTTTTTATACAATTTATGTACTTTGTTAGCTTTCATTTGGTACACAATCGTCTTTTACACAGCGTTATCTTGCTGCTTATACTCATGATTATCTCACTACGAGATGAAATCAGTTAATGTACGTATTTTATTGGATTTATGAAACAAGCTCCATCTCACGATAATTCACTAATCTGTATTTCTGTAGCAATTTTCCCTGTTGCTTGTCTCCTTCGCTTCATGTTGTGTTGTTTGTTTTGCAACCTCCATTGAAATGCTTATGATATTGTAAATTAAATGTGAATCTATCAATTACAAAACAAGTCTGTAAAAGTCATGTCAAAAGCAGGAATAGAATATTAACTATAAAGTTATACTTTTTTGTTTGTATTGTTGTTACTGATGTATAAATCTGATTGACCACAGTTTATCTGCACAACGAGTTGTATTGGCCAAAAGATTATATTAACAGTGTACAATCAAGGAGTCAAAGTGCCTTTCAGACACTATTTCATTTCAAAATAACCTATTTTGAATCTAATCATTGAATACTACAAAACAACAAAAAAATAATCAATATTTGTTAAAGAACATCTTGGAAATATTACAATAATATAAAATCTTTTACTTGAAACATCTCGCATTAATGTTATGCAATTGTGCAATATTTCATCACACATTACTCCAAACAAACAACCTGTTTTCATAATCACCATTTTTGTTTTGGGTTGCATTAGTGACTATACAAATATTAGTTATAACTAATTAATATGTATCTTCGTAAAGACATCTTAGTTCATTTATATTTTTTATACAGTTGTAGAATAAGTTTTCGGTTAGATCCGACTGTGCAGTGTCGTAGAGTAAAAAGCTAAATGGAAATATAAAGTGAATTAAAATTGGTTATTAAATTTTTGTTTAAAGCTGTCCTTTTATAAAAGAGTGACAGCTTTAAGATAAGTGATACTCAACAATGATCCTATACGCCACACATCCAATAGTCCCGTTATCCTGTTATACTACCCCTCCGCTAACAAAAGCTAACCTTTCACCCATGGCTTTGTATATCGATGTTCATGAATACTGATTTGCTTCATTGCACTTAGTCTTTATGCATCGATATATTTAGACATGATATGATATATATATGCAATAAATTATCTTTGATAATTACATCTATTGTTTCAGGTTAGTACTGTTATGATGTTCATTCCTAGATCTTTGTAACATAAACTTTGTGCAGCTAGTCTAATTAGTATATTCTATAAATAATTAGTCATGAAGAAAGCTTTTGTAAATAATCATAAACTATCAATGTATATGTTACTCTATACCATTTACTTGTTTGTATGAATACTGATTTGCTTCATGGCACTTAGTCTTTATGCATCGATATATTTAGACATGATATGATATATATATGCAATAAATTATCTTTGATAATTACATCTATTGTTTCAGTAAGTTGCAGTTGAGCCATTCCCAAAGCGAACCCATCATCTACCAAACAAATACTTTGATGTAAGGGTATTAGCTAGCCCTTGGCAAAATAGCCCTTCGTCAATGGCGCCCAAAACATGGATTTGGGTTTTACAGAGCTGAAACAGCAGTCTTGAGTCTGAAACATTTGAACTAATTAGCTTTCGAAAGCGGGATTACCCATAGTGTTTACCTGGACTTTCCCAGAGGTTTATTTGAAATATTGGCGTAATGATGACGTCACAGCAGTGTTCTTAAGTTTTCATTGGATATCGTATCCATCATACCGGGACTTCCCTTTTATGTTTACATTCAACACGTGCGCACGGATTGTCATTTATGGAATATGGGGCCCTACATATTAGTGTTTTCTTAGAAACATTCATGGAGTGATACCTGGATCTGGATTCTAAGGAGGAATACACCGATATCGCGGAGTTGTGATCTATAGGAATGCTTTGACATTCTGAACATATAGTTGGTTAAAGTAAGGTCATTACAAAACAGATTAGAGATTGACAAGAATAAAGAAATTACGGGTCAAATTGTACAGACACAAGGAAGAAGGATAGATTCAAATGTTAGACATAATGGTACACCAAAACGTTATACGGTAGAAGGAGGGATGTTCAATATAAGTAACACACACGATAAAGATTTATATGTGTCAAAGCCAACTGAAGAAAGAGTTAGAGGAGAACTCGATAGAAGTGTTGATAATATAGAAAGTCAACCAGCGTCTAACAAGGCTTATATAACAGACAGAGCTTATAAGGAAGAGAGCCAAATGTCATTAAGACAAATACAAATACATTGACAGCTGGAGGGTTTTGAGAAATTGCCTTCTTTGAACGTGGCTATTGATATTGCAGCTTTATCAAGGTTGATATACTGTATAATTTATTTCAAACAAACAACAGCTGTATCATTGAAACGGACATGTTCACCACAATTATCGCTTTTTAGTTTCAAGAGAAGTCGATTCCACTATCTAAAGCCATGATCATGAAAATCCTTTGTGAAATTTAAAATGCAACCAAAAAAAATAACAGCATGACCCTTTTATAAATTGTATGCGAAATTCTCATGCCTGCTTAAATAAATAGAAGTGAAATGTGCTAAAACTTAATTCCTCCTAGAATAGGCAAAATTAATGTGAAATGTGCCTAACCTTCATGACTCCTAGAATGCAAATAGGTAGACATAAAATGTGCTTTAACTTAATGCATCCTAGAATAGACAGAAGTAACATGTACCAAACCCTCATGTCGCTAAGAACAATCAGAAGTGTAATGTGTCCAACAGTCATGTCCATAAGAAAAGAGAGAGAAGTGACATTTGTCTCTAGAAATGGCAGAACCGAAATGTGCCTTACTCTTATGCCTCTCAGAATAGGTAAAAGTTAAATGTACTTGATCCTTATGTATCCTAGAATAGGAAGAAGTGAAATGTGCCTAACAACACCACGTCAATGTAAAGGGCTACTTAAACTCTACTGCTGTGAAGGTTAACCAAATCTACTAGAAGATCCCTTGAAACAATAGACCACACCCAATTATTTAACATTATTTGTAGCGCAATGTATATTTTCATGCATGTAAGAAACATGACAATCGATGCAAAATTCACACAAAATACTTTTGCTACCTGTAAAGCAAATATTTTGCCGTGTTATGAAACTGTATTCTATTTTAAGTTCTTACTTGTTTTACAGCTCTATCATATATTTTAGTTTCGGTGCACAATTGAATACCGAAATGCATTCATCAATAGCAAGTATAAAGTATAAAGTTGAGTATAAAGCACAAGAACTTCAAACAAATGCATCTACCATATGGTGCAGCTTTATATGAGTCATTTTCCTATCTCACTGCTTGAAAAAGAATTTTAAAAGAATTGGTAAATAAAGTATGAAATTCATGAACTAATAATAAAAAGCTCATTTGTATTTGCTTCCACCTTCAGTGGCCAATGGGGCAATATTTATCAATTTTTGTAATCCTTATAGTGTTTGGAATTTTAATCGGAAACAGAGTTTAATGAAACTTGACATTAATACTGCCATATAACTCGTTTATTTTTCAATAGACAAGTACAAAGAAAGAAGTTTTGGCAACTTTAGTTTTAAGGATTTAAAGTTTCAGACTTAGACCATAAGCGAATCGACCGTGATCAGTTATTAGTGTTCACAGTACAGTTATATTTATTTAACACGAATATTATTAATAAATTGAGTGTATTTGCATCATATAAAACAGACCATAAAGCATTTTTAAAGTCAAGTTACACGTTTTTCATTTGGAAATTAAAACAAGGAGACCGGCAGTTTCAATAATTCTACTATTGACAAAATAATGCATCTAGCACCTTTGTAAATACTCTCAAGAACAATAAACTACCTCTTTCTTGTGGACCTTCTTTTCTATAGAACTGTCAATAATATTTATATTAAATAGTAATCTACAGTGAATAAAGTTTCAATTTTAATATATTTAGAAGATTTATTATGACAACCTTACCTTCTAAATGTGGAATGCGATCCACCAACATATCGTATTCCATGGAGTGTCGTATTTTGTGTAAATTCCTTGATTGATTCCATGGTCAACTAGCTTGTCGTATTCCAGTTGTCAAGTGGTCGTTTCAGAATAAATGACACTTTCGCTGAATTTTCAGAACAACGGGGTCTAACTTAAATGAAACTCTAACATCTCTTCACACAGCATTTTTTCTTCCGACGCTGGAGATCTTTCCAGTGGAAATAGAAATATCTTCAACAAACAGGATATAGAAGATCGATTATTGAATTATGGAAGCTTGTGTCCTATTACGTAAACTATATTAATTACTGTATTGAATTTATCTCATTTTCTACAGTTATCTACAAATACCCTACCGTATTTAACCACAATTTAGTGCAACCAAATGTTTCTTTTACTAAGAACACATAAGTATAAGAATGTGGGCACACTATTACGTAAGATGTCATTATTCAGGTTATATGTTAGGGTTTCACCTGGCGGGGATAACTTTATTTACACTGTTCTGTGACTTTCGAACATAGTGGGGATAAGAGTGAGGTTAGATGCACCATAAACCGGTTTTGCCACTGACCGTTCCAAGGCTTTGTCCTTGTGTTTTTACTGTGAGTGTGTTGGTCGTGTGCGCGTCCACGTGCTGGGGTTACGTTTGGGGAGGCTGCGGTTTTAGAACGTGGCATTCCTTGCTGGATATTCATCCTTGTTTCATTAATGTAAAGTCAAAATGGTTGCAAAATATGCTTCCAAATGAGTCTCTTAAATATATGGAAAACTGACGTTTAAATCTGAATTCGAAAACTGGTTCAAAAATAACAAATTAATACTATTTTTTGAACTGAAAATTGACTTTTCTCCATTTATTATCAAATATTTTCATATACTGATAATGTTGGCAAACTATTTACATATAATCACAGAATTTCCATTGATTAAAGAAATTCAAACGGCAACAAGTTGTCAATAGTCTCTTGATTATAATAATAATAAATATGTTTGAATATAACATCAGCTCTAGTCTGGCTACCGACTAGATAATTCTGTTACATTTTCTGACTTCATCAGTCTTTGCTCTGATTATCTACCAATGTTTGAGAAGAAAAGACACATAATTATACAAAATTTGAATAGCCTCAGGAGTTATCTCATGTGAACAAAACAAAGGTCTGAACACAGACTAGCTCGACTCCAACAAGTTTTTTATATATAAAGTTGTTTTTATATGTGGTATCGCATAGTCATATGGCGTTCTTAAATGTACAAAAAATATTTTTCAAAAATAAGTCCATGTTGCGTTACTTTCCTTTTCAAATTGTATTTCTTCGAACGCACTGCTTTTCTGACTGTTTCCTAGTGAGTTCAATTCCCATGCCCGTATGTTTCAACTGCCACGAAGACAACTCATTTTGGTTAAATAATTTACAATTATTTCACTGACTGAAACATTAATTTTATTATGTAATGTTATATAACTTTTTCCTGTGATATTTTTAAAACACAGGGGGTTAGTTCTATAAACTTCTGCCCATCGTATACTTCAGTGTACCTGATCGGTAATTTCGTTGCTGGATAACTGTCGTCGTTTGAATAATTAACACAGAATCAGGCGAAAACAAACTATTGCAAAACGACGAATGCAATATTGGAATCGTCACAAGGACCAAAAAGATGATCAAATTATTTCCCACCTATCCCTTCCCCAGTAAGCGAGCTATCGACTGAACCTTGTATAAATATTGTTTTACGTAACATCCTACAGCTTATTAAAAACCTTTGAAATCATAAACGCCATAATAATGTGCTCAGCTTTATTGCTCTTAACTGTTGCACAACAATGAATAAACAGATTCAAATAAACATTTGTTTACACTACTTACGAAACCATTAACTACTATTCCAGACAAGGCAGAACATGTTGTGACCAAGGTTGGATTGACCACTTTTATGCATGGCTCCTGACAATTCGTATACCATTTAGACACCTTAGATACCACAAACTTAGGCGAACTATTCTGTCGGTTTTGTAAATTGTTCATCATTGCATTGTAAATATATACGAGAAGGTATATTGATTCTTTCTGAATTGTTTCAAAACAAATCGAAGGGATAATTGTGAAAATTGAACTCAAGTCACAGATAAACGGTAGTTGTGCTGATAGAATATATGAACTATAACAGACACTTTAAAAACTGTTTGACAATCCCTATTATATGACTTTTTGTACTGATTAGTCTCTGCTGGAAATAATACATACAGATGCCAATCGACTTAGAACCTTGGCAAGCTTTAATGATAATTTAGGAATTAACACCTCAGTTGTTTCATTTTATAGTAATTCTCATTCTCATTGAAATGATAATACAAATTTTTACAATTCTCATTTCCCGCTATATAAATACTGGTGTTAAAATGAAATATCTCTTATCCTGGCATGATTTTTTATTATTTACACCGTTCAGTTAATTTTATGCATAGCTAAGATAATGGGTATTAAGTAATTAACTGACCGTCTTGTCAGTACTAGAGCGGTTCCCTATTGTCTTCTTCGTCCTCGCTCTCTACGACATATTTGTCTCTTATTATACGCCATACATTTACGGATAAATGCTTGCTGCGTGTGCGCGAGGGATGGGGGCGGGGAGGGACAGTATGCACTTGAAACATGGCTTTTTCCCACTGGATATTAAATCTTGTTCCGCAAATTGAAATGAATAATAAACAAATTATCAAGTAGCGGTCCGCATTTTCGACTAGCCTGTCCGCTTAGCTCAATAGGGAGAGCGCAGATCTACGAATCGCGAGGTTGTAAGTTGGAGCGTGTGTCTTATATATATTCCACCTCTGATTAAAGTGGGGAAGTTGGCAGTAAATTGCGGAGAACAGGTTTGTACTGGTACAGAATCCAGGAACACTAGTTGGTTTAACTGCCCGCCGTTACATAACTGAAATACTGTTGAAAAACGGCGTTAAACCCAAAACATTTTCGACTAACTTTTTATAATCGGTTGCAGTTATTTGAATTATTAAACTAAAACTTACGTGTGCTCTGCTTTGGATTTCGAGCGTTTGTACATGTTAATGTAATAATATCTGACATTGTCAAACAAGACTGATTAACTGACGGACTAAAAGCCCTAGATATGTATGCAAAAGGTAAATGTGATGATACGAATAGCATAATTAAGAATGTAATTTCTATCTGCAAGTATAAAATTTTATTGAAAGTAAGAATATTAGATCTTAGATCGAGAGTCATTTTATTATAATGTTGAATTATGTCCTTTAAAAGACTACATACATTTTAGGATTACCAGTTTTTGCATTTAGCTTAGAAAATATATTCTTTTGACATATCAGAACCCCTCTTCTAAAACCACAAGTCTTCATTCATTTCAATGTTTCTAGAAATGATATTTGATGGCACCATGACATCAAAATAATTTTTCGTTGATGCCAAAGATCAGAATGTTCCTTGAGCTGTGTCTGCCAATAACAAATATGTACAGTAGAAATGACAGGTTTATCAGCCAAAATAATGCTTTACTGGAACGTGTTCAATCGTTATTGATTACAACAAAGATAATCTCTGTCTGTGTTCAATATTATTGGCAAAACTGGAAATCGTTCCTCTGTGATAACCTTTTTATAAAAGAAAGTGTTTCTGAAGAAAAGTAGAAATGAGCTACATTGCATTAATCTTCAAGCATTCACGGACTAGAAAATCGCAAATTGATGTAATATTTGTTGTATCTTAGTGTCTTGGTGGCATGTAGGAAATATATGTAATTAGGATGTCGCGTGGTGTAGAGAACTTAATATGAATAGTTTATAAAAAAAGATAGAGAAAATAGGTTTTCACAGATTTATTTACATTTTGTTTCCAAAGATTAAAGATTGTAACCAAAAAAAAAAGTGTCACCAATGGAGTTTTGGAGAATGTGAACAGAAGATGTAAAAATTGAGATTACAGAAGTAAAGTTACTGTAAAAACAAAAACAAGAAATACGGTAACCCCTTGAGCACAAAATGGGAAACCAAAAGCCGACAGCACATGTACAAAACATTTAAGTAAGTACGAAGACACAGTACGAGTACCCACGTCCACAGAAAACTGCCTATTCAAAATGAAACCCTACAAAATTGAATATAAGTATGCTGATGATTCCATTTAGACAAAAACACATATGCTAAATGTAACGAGTGAAACAAGGACAACCCTTTTAGGAACACAGTGGAACACACTTCGAACGGCCATAGGCAAACCGACTGTTCGTGCAGAAATCCCCACAATTTTCCAAAGTTACAGCGCAAAGTTGTTTGATGGTAACAAAAAGCAAGTTGATTAATATGTGAAAAAAACAGAAAAGGTGATAGAGAAATTCAAAAAAGTATACAAATTATATTAGGAAACGTTCAGCCAACTTTCAACTTTACCCGTTATTTGTTATTTAAAAAGTCGATTCTTATATATGCTATGTGATAATAATCAAACAATTTGTGAGTAAAAATGCTAAAAATACAGGCATCATACTGGCTAATGCTGTCTGTTCAAAATGTAAGACATCTTCTGTTCTATTCTGCTCTAAACTGTGTCAGTTACTGTTTTACGATATTGTATTTTGGTTCATGTTTTGATCTGCTTACCTTTAATTTAAAATGCTAGGTATCTTATTACCGTAATGTAATTTTAAATTCTTTCTATAATAGTTCAATTACTATTTGTATTGAACATTATATCAATCACTTTTGAACGTATTTTTATATGAAAAGAGTGCTATATAAATGTGGTATATAATAATAATAATAATAATAATAATAATAAATAAATAGTAAAATTAATTATTATAAATCACAATCGTTGTATATGTTTAACGAATGGAATCCTACAATCTTATTAGTCCGATGCATGCATATTTGTCCACGCATATGAGAGCATTCCTCCAAAACAAAATGTTACTGTTTGATAAGTCAATTATATTTACATTTATAACAAGTTTAATACTTTATATTTACAGTTAATGCTCAATTATTTATACACTCATGGTAAACTTTACACAACTAAGGAAACAAATTCACATAGAAAATTAAGATTACTTTCCCAGAAACACAGGGTACACAGCAAACTTGGCCAGGTTTGGAGACTTTACAATCCCTAATACCTTGTTCACTTGTATAAAATTATACTGTTTGGAACAAAATCTCTGCGCGTCTATGTACTGTATTGTACTCTGGAACAATTACCTTCAGACACGTCGATTACAATTAGCATAAGGTAAATCTCGGTGATAGCCATATACAAAATAGGAAGGCATCACAAGGATGAGATACACTAACACCTGTTGACTAGTTGACAAATGGATCGTATCCTATAACGATATATGGTAATAAATTGACAAATAGATCTCAAATGATAACATCCTTCAGCTATTGTTTCAAGAGGATCAATTGCATAGACTTAAAGAATGATTCATGGTCAGATATTGTTACATGGTGACAGACAGAGTGTATTATATAATTCGCATCAAAGAGCTACACATTACAACACTACGACATGCATTGTCTGATTTTTTTCTGAAATCGGACCGGCTTTGAAACTAAATTCAAACAGGACAAATACTTAAAAAGTTTGAGTCTTCAGATTTAAAGGTTACTTTGGATGCTTTAAGAATTGTGCATGAAACTGAATTCTGCTTGAGCCTGCGCTGTGGGTGAAACATTAACACTTTTTGATAATCTTGTAAAGTGACAAATGTTCCTATGAGTTTTCATATTTATTCTAAACATGTTTCATATATGATACATAAACGTGAAAATTAACTGGCAGTTCCAGTGGCGCCAGACCAGAAAGAAAATACCTCTGTACATGTTATACCCTGCCCCTAGGTATTCTATAAGAATCACGGTCATGAAGGGAAAAATATACTAACCAGTTTCAATCGCGCATTTCATACCTAAAACACGCAGTTCCGTAAATGTGTACTATGGATATCAAACAAGTGGTAATTTATCTTCCATTGTGTACCGGTCACATTTCTTCAATAGATCTTATCTTAGATAAACAACGCGTAGTTTATAGTTATTTCAACTTTACACAAAATAACTTGCTTGAACTTCCCTGGTGATGTTCCGTTCTAGATTACAAAACCATTCTGATTGGCTAATGTGAAAATGTATGTCAATCGTCATTTTACTACACGTGTTCGCTAAAATGTGAAAATGCAGCATAAATGTGCAAAATGAATAAAATAAACAGAACAGATGCAGACCAATGCACGAGTTCAAATTAAAGATCATATACAAGATGAATTTCATTCATCATTTCGAGTTTTATTGTAAAAATGTGATTTTTTTTAAATTCTGTTTTGTTTGTTTACATTTCGCCAAACATGTGCACACTGCTGTGACCTCTAGACCGGATGTTCATTAGGGAAGGTCAAGCAAGATTTTTTGTAACGTTGACGAAAGCATAAAATATGTTGATAATCTCAGCAATATGGAATATTGAGACAATGTGACTGGTGCACGATGGAAGATAAATTATCGCTTGTTCAATATACTAGATACCTATTCACCGAACTGTGCGTTTAAGTTGTGAAATCAACGATTGAAACGGGTAAGTATATTTTCCCGTTCATGACCATGGTTCTTATAGAATACCTAGAGGTAAGGTATAACATGTACAGAGGCATTTTCTTTCTGATCTGGTGCCAGTGGTCAGTTCTTACGTTGTGGAATTATATCACTACACACGAATTATACCAGTACGATAAGAGTGATGTAAAGATAATATTTTTCAGAAGAGCCGTTTTTGCATTCAATTTGAATGTAAAATCTTGAATGCAAAATTGCACTTCTGAAAAAAATTTTATCTTAGCGAAGAAGCAAAATTGATGTATTATAATGCATATATCCTTCCCATTCTAGATTATTGCTGTACTATTTGGGGAAAAGATACAAAATGTTATATAAATAAAGTACAAGTAATACAAAAAGAGAGGCCAAGATTATACTTAACAGACCGATAAGGTCACCTACATTAGACCTTGTGGGCTAAATTTATTAACAGGGTATCACACAACAGTGATGGTTTACAAATCTATGCATATCATGGTACTTATCTACATGACTGAAATAGTGAGTGTCTCAAATAAATTATTGTACAATCTACGATCAACAGCCCACGAAGAACTTGTTTTGCGAATAACACCTCGTACAAATTAACTTAAAGATATGTTCTCGTACTTCAGCGTTAATATTTGGAATAAAATACCTGTTGAAATTAAGGAATCGAGGACATTACAAACATTCAAAAATATTTTCAAGCATTATTTGTTTATGTTACAGTCCAGTTCTTAAAATATGCTCTGCCAGTTTTTACATATAATGATTCCATTTATTTTTACGATTATTATTTTTTTGTTGTTTGTTTATTCTCTTTAATATTCATATGATTATGTGAGTGTCTGGCATAAGGATAAATGGGAAGCTTTCATTTAATGCATTAATCATTGCTACACTTTTTCTATGATTTGTGAAATCGTAAATGTTTGTATACATGTGTTTTGTTTTTGTTGTTACCCGAAGGCCATACTGAAAATAAGTTTACGTGTCATTTTCATGTTATGCACACTTTGTATGTTACCTTCATTAAATAAAGATTTTATTATTATTATTATTATTATTATTATTATTATTATTATTATTATTATTATCATCATCATCATCATTATTATGTAAATTGTTTGGTTAAAATTATATATCTGAGTCTTTACTGCAGTATTCAAGTACGGGAGAGCACAAGTGCTAATGCACTGATTTATTAGCGTAAACAAATGAAATACTATTTTGAAATTTAGAATTACTATCTCGAAATATCCACTTTTCCGAAATACCAACGTTGTATCTTGCCACTTTTGCCAAATGTCGAAAATGATAATGAATATGTTAGTTACGGCTACTTCCCCCGAAACATCTGAGGTTCCCAGCATACAGGGACTCGAACAACGGTCCAAGCACAACATTTATTTAAATGACCCTATCATACATCCATGTATAAGCTACAGTGGCTTCTATAAAAACGGTTTTTTGTTTTAATCTGTTGCCAGGGTCTATACCTATACGCTAATGTATAGCATGTGTAGTATGGGTATATCATTTTGTAGAGGTGCTCGAATGAAGTCGAAAACCTTTCAGATATCATATGGTCAAAATAATATCT
Source organism: Mercenaria mercenaria (assembly GCF_021730395.1). NCBI lineage: Eukaryota > Metazoa > Mollusca > Bivalvia > Venerida > Veneridae > Mercenaria > Mercenaria mercenaria. Next base: position 15,053,038 of record NC_069361.1, on the reverse strand, counting down.
TAAGTTCTAAAACTATTCGATCACATTCTATGAACTGCCCTCACCTCTAGAGATACCCGAAGTGTCCGTTCTCGGTTTCGAACGGTAGCAAGGTCGCATGACTCCTTGCAATAGGGTTGAACTATGTTGAAATCGTCGAAAGTTCGAGATGGTATTTAGAAAATAACATCTTCCATACTTTAGTACTGTAGTGAAAACATGTGATTTTGCAAAAACAAAATATTCACACCACTTCGGTCCTTTGCGTTTTTATAAAACACGGCCGACTTGGTCATTTCGCGGATGGTTTTTGGCAGCAAAAAATAAAGAAAACATGAAAATATTATCCTTGGCTAGGCGATCTTTTAAACAGAATTTACATGTCACCTTCATGCTACCGTAATTCAATTATAATGATTCGCACAATTGTATTCAGTTATATTCCACGAAATGCAGTCTCCTGGCTATTTTTTCTTCTTTGTCTGCTTACCCTTCATTTTCCCCTAGTAATCAATTCGTCCGTTTCTCATTCCCGGTTGAACGACATTATAAAATATATTGCTTATAAACTGATTATGGTTTAATGGAAACGTTTTCCCATAATATACAGAGATATATGGTGGTGTTATAACCTTAGAATTATAATTTTTGTTTGATCCACCATATCGTTAACGTTTTAGCCCTGATTTCACTTTAAATACAGGCCAACACCATTTATATTATACATAATTCTAAAGAACAATTTTCCATTGTGTTCCGATCATTTTCGACACAAAAAAAATAAAATAAAGTAAAGAAAATAAAAAGTCAATTTAGAATTTATTTATGAATGGACTGTTATAAAACTGTCAGGGTACCTTACTTAGCATAAAACCAACTTTTCATGTAAAATATTTTGTAACATTGACAAAAATACTTTTCAAAAATGTGGTTTTGTCCGATTGATGAACTTGGATGAATGCATTTTGGTAATAAAATTACCATAACTAAAGTAAATGTAAAGCTACTACCATCCTCGGATACCTTAGAACGATTTATATATCTGGCTCTTGGAAAAAAAAAAGCCACAATTTACGAAATTCTCATCAAAACTGTAGGGTGACAATAATAACATGCATGTAGCTGAACAAATTGTGTTCATAATATCCAGACACAATTAAGATTGAATTGATACGTAGCACAAATATTTTATTTTTTCATAAACTAAACAGACAAGAAAGCAAAAAGTCTTTCTGAAGACATTTTAAAGGTTATTACCATCCTTGATACAATTCACATTGTAATTCATTGCTTTTTCGAAGATCAAAGATGTCTGAACGTCAACAATGGTATTTAGTCAGCAGTGACATTTGCAAAACGTTTGTAAAAGATATTTGCATTTCTAATGTTAACAAAATAAACATTTTGAAAGTAGGTAATTGCACGGACAGCATGAATTCCCAAAGCTTTATCAAAGAATGTAATCACTTATATATATCTTTTGTAGTGTGTGAACGTCGACTATAAATGAATGAAAGATGAAAAGATCAAATAATATACGGTTAAATGCTCCTTCTGCATATGACACAGCAAGACTTTATCTTTTTATTGTCATTTCCTTTAATTGTTTGTAAGTTCTACATATTTATGCGTATTTTGTGACTTTCAAAAAATATATTGAGAATAAATGATTACAATACAGTGGCACAGATTCATTTGAATCCATTTTTCACGTCTTATTAACAACATATCTAAAGTTTAATGTTGAAATCTTAAATGTGAAGTAATAAGTTTTTATAAGATTGGCAAATGTGTTAAATTACATTACATCCTAGTCACATCCACTAATTACTTTCGTACTTGCCGAGCAAAGTTAACAAATAACATTACCCCGCGCTAACAACGTTTTACAAAATCAGTAATTTGTATTTATCAAAATAAAAGTGCTGTATGTACGTAGGAATCTGTCCGACTTGGCACCTTCTCGGAAATCACGAAGTACGTTTTACTGATTATTTGATTTCTAAATGGTGGACAAAAATCAGCGTGACTGATTTGTTTTCGTTTGGTTGAACGTTTCGTTTGGTCCAACTGAACAACATATTTTCGTGGTACTTCTGTTATACTTGATTTTGAGAGCAGCAAGTAAGACATGAAACTTTTAAGAACGCCCCCCTTAAACCTAGCACTCTAACAGTGTACGTATGGATGTGTACATGACTTATCAATACACACAATACATATATAATGTAAGTTATACCTATACTTGGGAACACATACTATTAAACAGCAAACCCTATTGAGGAGTTTAAAGTGGTTCATTGTGCACAAACCCTGACCTTGTTCGTTTGTTTGTCATTTAGGATGATTCATTGTTCTATGAACAGCGTTTGCCTTTGTTGTAAGTTCATTTAACGAAGCACATTCTTTCAAGACCGAATGGGGAGGATCGCAAGATGTATCAATGTACATCTTCGTATATTTAGCTTACTTTGAAGGTCTGCAGGCGTTGTGGCACACATGTCAATTTAATTTCAAAAAGCAGAATTTTATGTGGAATAGGCGAGAACGTGTGAACCGATGCCTCTTCTTTTAAGTTCTAAAAGAAGTTTCTCAATAACAAAACCATTTTGTAAACAAACATTTTCAAGATCCCGACTTGTTTTAATGCTTGCATTAATTTGATAACCCTAGGTTGTATTACGTATGATGGGCAATATTTAACTCGATAAACCAATCAAGTATAAGTTGTGGTATGTGAGTTCAATATCAAACTGTGTATCAAATGCTGGAAATGTAGTAAGCTACATTTACGTTCTTATGAATCTCAGTATTGTGATAGAAAGGTATTGAAAAGGACATTGACTGCTCCAGTAATGTTCAAATAAATATTTTGCTGACCAGACTGGACGGTAATATTACTTAGGTGGAATCAGGTAGAATCAGTTATTTACCCTTCCATCCAATGCTTTTTCAAACACCTATGAAACTTGATATTTCGCAGATATGTTGAGTAAACGTCCGTTATCTTACATAATACTCCCGCGCTGTTATGTAAAACGGTTCCTATGGCAGATATTAGTGATCACACTTGTATCTTATCTTTGCAAATGATGGGAGTTGTTCCTCCTATACTATCATAGTGAAAACAATCTAATTGCTACAATCTAATTATAGAGTATAAACATATATTTTTAACCAATGTCATGAAGTCACTGGCGTAATACATATCGTACAGTGTAAAAATTAATTCTGGAAATTATCTAAGCCAGCTAATAGTCAGCACATCAAAGGAGATCTATCTTATTTTTTATATATTATTTTCTTTATACTATTGCTTTTATACTGAGAATGAAAATTAAAAAAACACTACTTTGTACTGAAACTTGATGCCCTTACCTTAAATTTAATTATAGTTGTGTACTATTTTCATCTTTACATCTTTATTTTAAACATTTCTCTATAGGTAAAGCAATTTATACATAGATTTTTCTATTTATTTCTAAAAGCCTCTTAAAAATCAACATTATTACATCACTTTATGGTATATATAAGGGTATGATATATATAAGTGTAGCAATGAAATTAATATTGCCCGTTGGTAAACATGATTTTGATCAAATCGGTTAATTACAATAATTAACACAAAAATGGATCGAAGAGTTGTGGCAGCTTCTTACTTTTTTCCATATATCAAAAGCAAGACATGTAGGACCACTACCCCTAGAACCTATCCTACGTTTTCATTTCACACAGAATACCCATAAGGGAAGATAATTACACACTTTTAACAATTAACAAGAAGTGTAGTTATACATTGATGTCCTCCAGTTTCTATACCATATGAAAATAAGTCGTAATCATCTGATATCCTCTAAACTCTAGTCTGATTTGTTAGACAACTTATCAACTAGAGACTTTTACATGTTAATTAATGCAGCAGTCTTGATCAAACTGATTGAGTCTGACGTCAAAGGAACATCGTCCCTAGCGACCAATGTCATTGATAGCTGTCTAAATCACGCTTTGGGAATACACGCATTGATACATACTAACTTTGAATCCCATCATAGTTTGTATTGCAGAGACATTAATCGTTATTTATCGTAAATTTCTTTCATGGTGTTTTTTTTTTTTTTTTTGCTGTTGTTTTTGTTTCTTTTTTTTGGTTGGTTTTTTCTTCTTTTTTTTTCATTTTGCATACAAAATACGTCACATTATTTTTTAACTCTTAAATACGTTTTACCCGTTGTTTGTTCTTTTGAACTGGATAAAGTGTACATTCACATTCTAAATTCTAAAAGCATTGTATTTAAATAACTGAAAGTTTCTATGTCGCTTTTCTGTCTTAATCATACCGTTTTGTACTTGCAAATCGAATGAACAGTCCTCATTCTAAAAGCTTGAATATTCCAATCTTTTCTCAGCTTTTAATTGCTTAAACAGTACCTTGTACAGATCAACCAGGTTATCAGTTAGAACGTACTCTATGAAAATGATATTCTGTCAGATCTGACACCCTCTTGGAGAACACGCATAACGAGATCCTAACAGATGTAGTTTTTATACAAACGCCCTTTTCTTATTACATTAATGATACGAGACCGATGGTATAGATATCTAAGTTAGAGACGAAAACAAGTTAGGAACATTAGCAGTAATAAATAATGGCCTGCCGGCATATAACAGAGACTACAAATGGTACAAAAGGTAGATTTTGATTTGTTATAAAACGCTATCACTATAGATATATACCATCAAAAGTCCATCTTGAAGATATAATAGTATGTATCTTCACAATTTCTAGATATAGATATACTCATCCCGGATTAAGGTAAAATTTTGATGAATAAAGTAAAACGATATAGATTTTATCAGCTTCACAGAATATAACACTAACATTTCGAAAGAAATGTGGTCTAACATGTGGTCTAATGTGGTCCCACCACCTCAACCCCCTCCCCTCAAGCACTGGTCTAAGTGGAACATTATTATACATAAACATTGAATGGACACCATGGTCCTAAAGAACCAGAAAAATATAAGTCAAGGAGACGAATATGTCTCGATAAATAAAGCATCAATACCTTTATGACGTGTTCAAAGGCGAGACATTACTTCTATTTTTCTGGCAAAAGTTTACTTTTACAAGAATATGATGACATACAGTAACAAAGAGACAAATAAATGGGGACATATATACATTGAACAAAATTTCAACGAAATGAAGGGCAAAGAATTAGGTATACCGGGTAAACAGATATAAATTACACCATCAAATTCACCCACTGGCTGTTATCATTTTGTTTCGAATGTTGACAATTGTTGTAAATTAACAGTTTGATCTAAATTAAGGTAATGATATGTAAATACCTTCAAAACATTTAGGTGGGTTCATAAACCTGTTTTAACATGTGTCGTTGTTGTTGCTGTTTTGTGTGGTGAAATATGCAAACAGTTAACATTATATCTAATCTCTTTTTCCGTAAAATGATGACACTGACCGTAGCTTTCTTAGATGAGATGGTTTCAACGTGTTTGAACGGTAAATTTTTATGCAGAAAGAGTGGAAAACATGGACGAAATGTCATACCGGTATTTCTACCAATTATTTACCAAATTGAATTAGAATGATGGGTGAAACTGGAGCGCAAAATAGTTTGTTTGCCATCTAACGTGTTTAATTTCAAAGTGTTTTGCCGCTCTTTAGAGATATGAAGGTGAATCACATTTCAATGTTTCTCAAGAATAGGTTATAAAACGGCTCTGCTTTTATTTTTTACCTATAGTTATGTTTCCAAAAGGTTTTTTCCACGCATTGTGGAGCAAATATACTAATTTCAAGAGGTCTTCCATAAAAGATCACTTACTTTATAATATATTTTGTATCTTAAGTTATGCTTCATCATTTCTGTTGTAAATGACTGATGACATCAGTCAATTTTAAGAACGCAAAAATATTGGTTATATCACATTATATAATAGATACTTTTTGAAAGTATCATTTGTAGATTTCTTCATATAAATTTACGACGTTTGGTGGTTCTATTCATATACCTGCCAATGCCTGAAACAATTGCATTTTTCTCCTTCCACCGTCTGGAAAAGACGGTTTATGATCTAAATCTATCAGTTTTACTGCAATCCTATGAAGTCATGAACAGACTCGGTCTGACCTAGTCTGCTATTATTTTCTTTGTCTGTATTCTATGCTTTCAATGAACCTTACTATAGACTTTATTCTGCTTCCAACTATGTGTTAATACCAAACACTCAAAGAATGGGAGAACTACAAGGCAAACTCCATTTTATTCGACATATCGACAATTTATTTTGTTTTCATCAGGAAGTCAACAAATATGAAATAAACAACGTCATGAATATATGACGTCATGAAAGATGACGTTACGTAACAAACATTTTGGCGTAAAAATACAGTGTTCAATAGGCTACATAATGACACAGAGCATATAAAAGTCTTAAATATGCCTGCAATCTGAATGTATGTACACAAGAAAAAGGGATTATGAACCAGTTATATATCGAATCCCATGGAATGTGGTAGACTGTGTAAATTCAAAAACCGATTCTACATTTTGTCAGTTGATAAGTGTGACAAATGTAAATACAACCTTTGAAAAGTCTCATTATAGCCTTCAGATTTAACAAATATTTTCCTTTTTATATGTAATAAAACATCCTTTGAATCTATATGATACTTGCTGATACATGTACTTTACATACTGCAAAATGTTACAAATTCAAATATTTATACTTCGTTTCACTCAAGCATTGATATTGGAACTCTTAAGGGGGATTCCTTATCACAATATCTATACTTCTTGTGAAGTTTGCGCTCAGATTTACAGATAATAGTAATTATGTGAATAAACAAATTGTATCGACCTTTTGTAATTACATTGTTAAACGTTCATCCAAACCTTGTTTCAGTTATTGCGTTACTGTGTACCTTAATGTATTTGTTTTGTCCTTTTTCTCTAAATGTTTTCTTTATCTCTATTTGTCGCACTGATAAGCCTTAGATTTATTTATGTCATGTTTATATCATTTATGTCTGACTAATTCGTCTTTTAAAATACAAATGTATAAAAATTTTGGAAAATTATATGTAAATTATTGATACTTCACATACTACAAAATGCTATGAACTCAAATATGTATACTTCGGCTCACTCACATATTGATACAATTGTTGAAAGGATTTCTAATCGCAATATCGATACTACCTCTCAAATGTACGGTAATTAGGAAGCATGTGAATCATAACATGTATCGACCTCCGGTGCTCTGTCAAGGTAAAATATGCAAGTGAATTATGATGTTTTCATCGCTGACAGACTTACAGGATTATGACACGATCGGCAATATTCCTTATGTCCGAGCCAAAAAAGTAATACGTTAATACGCCGAGCCAGCAGGAATTTATCACGAAGTCCTTTATCAATGCGATTTACTTATCGCAGACATACTGTAGGACAATACAGCTTAAGCTACGAAAGACCCGTGGTGACATTTCAACTTCATTATTTCACGATTTCTGCTTCATGATTTCACGATTTCCACTTCATGAATTCACGAATTCACGATTTCTGCTTCCTGATTTAAGCTGATATTATTTCTTCGAAAATAAAGATCTAATAGTAGTTGCAATATAATAAGCCGTTATTACGTAATATATTTCTCTTGCATTCAAATAAATCAAAGTCAATAAACCTGACTTGTTTTTGTCAAACAAATGCAATTTAAGTACAGTTAGAAATATTTTCAACAGTGTGACAGTGTTCTGTGTCACAAGTAAGTTATTTTTTCTTAATTTCAACTATAAATAAAGGCAAATAATTTCTTCATGTTAGAGTGTAATTTTATGTAGCCAAGCTTGTAATCACATGGGTCATTATAATTGATAATTGAACTTTTCAACGATATACTCCTACCATTTCTTTGTTTTATGGTGTGTACAAGATGTGTACGAGATACTGGTTAATGTATCTGACCTCTCATTTATACTGCCTATAGTAATTTGATTTGTTTCACATATATCACGCACACCGCCGTTACAACAGTCTATACAGTTTGATACAATTAACAGCGTGACTTGGTTTACCAATATCTTCTGGATATCTACTTCTGATTGATCGTTTCATCATTCTTCTTATTGTAAGTCGACGTTTGGCTGACCCAAGCTGTATTCGGAGTACATTCCAGTCATAGATCGACAGAGAGAACAGAGCATAGCTTGAATTATAGTTTACACTTTAATTCTCACAGAAACCAATCAGGTTCTTGATATGTTTTTGTATATTCACCCTCAAAAATCAGTATATTTATTGTTTAAAATTGTTTTACAAAAAGACGTAAAGAGTAAATGTTACACTGGAATAATATCGACATTGATAAATCAATCTTCAAAGTCTGTTATGGACTTGAATCTTTCTGTTTGAAAAATTTAGAATAAGTTTAGTAATACTGATAGAATTTATTTGGTTACTGACATTTTCTCATTCAATTATTTTGTATACCAACCTGACAAGAAACGCATCGGCGTCTTGAATACATAATTCACAGATCGCCAATTCAAAAAAATACAGGGGACGTACTTAGAATAAGGTAATAGTATACATTGGTATAATGCAATGCTCAGACCGTTCTGACTGGTCAGAAATGTAAACAAATCCGAAAAGTGGTTTTAATTCAAAAATTGAATCCTTTTACTGCGTTAACAGTCATTTATTAAATATTTTTACAATATTTGCTATATGTATTGGAAAACCAATGTCATGAAACGGTTTTCTCCCGCCATACAATGACGTAAACAGGGATTATATCATTCACGCGGGAAATACTCGTACAAAATATCATATTCATATGTATTTGTTCCGAGTTTTTATTGTTTTTAAGGAACTAAGATAATATTTGAAGAAGATGTATCCAGATATACGCGTTTCGATTTATGTAAGGCCGGACAACAAATTTACAAATGGGTCTATCCTGTAGCTACTATTTCAAGAGGATCAATTGGTTCTATTTGCAAGCATTAACTGTAACAGTAAAGTAGTAGACTTAAAGGATGATTTAGGGTGACAAACTGAGAACATTATATAATTCATATGTGAGAGTAACTGATTACAACACTATGACATGTGTTTTTTTCTGAAATCGGAAACTTAATTCAAACATGACAAATACTCCTCAGATTTTAAGGTTATTTTAGATACTTTAAGAAGTATGTATGAACCGATGGAACCTGAGGGACATTAACCTTTAGATAATCTCTGACTTATAAAGTGGCAAATTTTAGATGGTTTTTAAACTTAAATCAAACATGCTTTACCAATATATTTGATACGTGAACATGAAAATATACAGTCAGTTTAAAACTCATCAAGTTTATGTTGTGGTACTTTTGTTACAACAAATTAATTATATCAAAACAATATGAAATATTCAATCATCTGACAGAAATATTTTACTGTGACATTTGTCTGCTATCTAGTTTAATAAAAATTACACTGTTGTACACTGCTATTTAACATTAATCATACTTACATATTGATATTAAATTAACACAATAAAATGATGGCATAGATTCATTTTATTCCAATTTTCAAATCTTATCTACAGCATATTTAAATATAAGGATGCTGAAATTGAAATGTTAATTATTATTTCTATCACTTGCAAGCAATTTTGTTTGCTTCAATCCCAGCCTCCTTCTTTTATCAGTTTTGAACATAACAAATAACATTCGCTCGTGCTAAGTACTTTTTACTAGATCAGTAGCTTGTGTTTATCAAACAAAAGTATTGAATATAAGTAGAAATCTGTCAGACTTGGCACATTATTGGAAATCAGGAGTAATAAGATTCTGTCAAACACGTTTTTTCAGATGAACGCCTTTTTCCTTATCATATAGCTGACAGGAGAGCTGTACTGTTTATATAATTGTCTTGCTTAGTTTGGCTTGGTTTTTAAGGGGACAAATTATATTGATTTCGTAATAAACTGAAACTGAAACTGAATAATTTGATTAAACGCCCTTTTTTATACAATGATATATTCAATGGCGTTGTACATAATAATGACAATGATAGTTATTGTAACAATATAAATAATGACAATAATAATAATAACAGCCTTATTGTAATAAATAGTCCTGATCGCACCCCTCCCCTTGGGGTCATTTTCCCCTATTGCCAATACCAGTGCTTTAAGCATCTGGTACACCCAGACGGGCTGCATATAGAGGTTCAAGCCCCACGGTTAATGGTGCCATCATATACTATTTAAGAAAGAAATACTACACACTTCCCTACCCATAGAGCCTTACCAACAAGTGCGTTTATTAAACAAACCTTAGAGATATAAATGTTGAAATGTAAAACCTTTTACAAAAATTTAAGAACTATCACCTGCTGTTTTCGCATGATGAACAGTTATCAAAAATTTAAAACAATGCCGCGAAATCTCTGAAATAAAGTGTCTTAAGATTTTTTTAATGTGTCAAGTGATTTACTTTTGCGTAGTTCTAACGGCAGTTCATTCCAAAGTTTTGGACCAATAGTACAGAAACTTCTATTATTAAATATCGTTATGTTGTTCCATACAAGTGCAAAACATTCAGAATTTTCAGACGATCTCAAACCTTGTCTACTAGGAATATACTCTGTAAGCAATTCTGTTAACTACAGAGGTGCTCTGCCAGTGTGACAGCTATACATGAAAGAGAGTATCTTGAACTCAATTCTTGCTTTCACCGGCAACCAATGTAAGTGGTACAATGCTTGTTTAGAACTGTCAAATTTCCTCCTGTTAAGGACAAGTTTTGCGCACATGTTTTGAATACGTTGCATCTTACGCACCTCGCAGTTAGCTACACCATACAGTATGACATAATGCAATAATCCAGATGTGAAATAACTAGAGACTAAACTGAAATGTCAGTGGCTTTTTTTTTCTTTTTTTTTTTTTTGGTACTTCTCTTATATGTCTTTCTTTTTCAGATAGTAGCAAACAGAAAATTAATATTTTTAGAAAGCGATCCCCTATAACAGTGTATGTATGGATATGTACATGACTAATATATACTCAAAATATAGTGTTTAATATCTAGACACTGGGAATAAAACAAACACATATGCAGCAAACACCATTTGACCATTGTTCTATTAAATGGGAGTTCAACTTATGTAGAACCTAGTTTCAAGACCGAATGAAAAGGATCGTTCGATCTATCGCCGAAGTTTACAACTGCAGCCTTTAGGTAGACATGTCAATTTAATTTCTAAGAGTCAAACTTGGTGTAGCATAGAAGAGAACATATGTACCGGTGCCGCTTCATTTAAGTTCTAAAAGAAGTCCCACAGTTCCCTAATCATTTTGTAGACAAAAGAAGACAAGCTCACGACGTGTCTTAAGCTTTGCATTACTTTGATAACCTATGCTTGTATTTACTTATGACAATTTATGGTATGTTCGTTTCAGCCAAACCATGTATAAAATGCTTGACAGGTATTTAAATTTAGTAGGTTATCATTATATTATCTTATGAATTTCAGTATTGTTTGTTTGTTTATTTTTGGTTTAACGCCGTTTTCCAACCGTATTTAGTTTATACTAATTTGTTTAGCTCGATTGTGTTGAAAGCTTCAAGTTTATTGGAATTACTCTTGAGTCCCTTCCTGGAAAAACCAGTACTGGTGTCATATAAGAAGTCATGGTCATGACCCCCTCATGAATCAAAGGTGGAGGACGAATGGTTTCAAACACAATGTCTTTTATCAAATCGTAGCGGAGAACATACGTCTCGCCCGGAAATCGAACTCACAAACCTGCGATTCGTAGATCTGCGTTCTCTTACTGAGCAAAGCGGACGGGCCTAAGTATTGTCGTAGAATGTTTCATGGGAATTGTAAGAAGCGCAGACTGATCCAGTAATTTGCTTATAAGCATTTTGTTGACCAGATTGGAAAGTAACAATACTTATTTTGAACCAATTACTTACCCTTGCATGTAAGACTTTTTCAAGTAACGCATAATTTACTTAAAGATTCGTGATTTCTCCTCTATACGTATCAGTGTCGGCACGCGATTGTCAGTTATCTTTATAGACTTGTATCATATATTTAAAGATGATTGTTATATTTACCCTTTATAATCACATTGAATATTGTGTATTGCCACCGGTAATACAAGCCCTCTAATTGCAAAGTATATAGATAAATACTTTAATCAGTATTATATAGATCTATTACCTTCAGGAAAAAATAATATCACTGGCGGAATATTAGTCTAAGAAATACTTCTGGAAACTTTTTCAGTGAGCTCATAGTCAGCATTGGAAAGGGGTTTATTATTTGTTCACAAAATATTAAATAATTTTTCTATTGTTATTATAATGAGAACGTGAAAAAATAAATGAAACACATTTTTTCATGTACTTTGTACTTAGACTTGATTTTGTTTTCAGAACATGGCATTCCCGGTTTGATATATGTCCTTGGTTTTTTTATTAATTCAACAGTTATAATGTTTTACTATTTTTATTTTGCATTTAAATACTTATATATAGAACTAAGCAATAAATGATTATCATTTGGCTATATAGAACGCTATATATATGCATAAAAATTTTGTTGAAAATGTCTACATTTTTGATAGTCATTTTTTAATATAAAGTGGTATCAATGCGAAGAACGTTGCTCGTTAGTGACCGTGATTTTGTCGGATCAATTATTACAATAATGAACACAAAATTGGATCGAAGATTTGTTGACAACCACACATCAAAATCAACGTATGTAGACGTTAACTCCTAGAACCTATTTTACGTTTCTATTTCATGCAGAATACCCGTAAGGGAAGATACACTATCAACAGGAAGTGTTGTTATACTTAAAGTATTTGAGGTCCTCGAATTTCTATATTTTATGAAAATAAGTCGTAATTTTTCTGAAATCTTCTAATTTGTAATTTCATACAAGTTGATTAATGCAGCAGCCTCGGTGAAATTGATGCTTCCTGATGCGCCTCGTGTCAAAACAACACCGTGCCTAGCGACCTAAGTCACTGATAAATGTCTTTAGGTCACGCTTTAGGAATACATATTTGCTTCGAAGCCATGCAGAGGCATTTATCGTCATCTTTCAATTAGTTAATTCCATATATTGTATTTTCCATTTATCATTACCTACACTGTGATACAGTGAAACATATACCTGTACTAAATTCATTATATATGCATTCTCAATATATATTCATTCCCTTGAAAATTGTGACGTTCATTTTGTAAAAACCGCAAAAAAAGGAGCCATAGTTTTGAAAACACAACTTAGTAATAACGTGCCGCTGAAATTATTATTTACAGAATAAATGCGAATTTAACGACAATATATTATCTTCAGTCATTTCGCATAAACACCGAAAATTAAATTTATTTCTTAGCAAATGCATACAAAGTATGTCACAATATTTTAACTCAGATATATTTTGCCCGTTATTTGTTCCTTTAAATTCGATAAAGTGTACATTCACATTCTGAAAGCATCGTATTAGCAGAACTGAAAATGTCAGTGTTGCTTTGCTTTGTCTTCATCATACCGTTTTACCTGCAATTCGAATGTACAGTCCTCATGCTACTAAGGCAACGGCTAATCACTAAAACAGTGCCTTGTACAGATCAACCAGATTATCAATTAGAACTGATATTCTGTCAGTTCTGACACCCAGTTCTGACACCGTCTTGGAAAGCACGTATAACGAGATCCTAACAGATGTAGTTTTTATACAAACGCTCTTTTCTTATTACATTAATGATACGAAACCATTGGTATAAATATCTTAGTTGGAGACTAAAACAAGTTAGAAACGTTAACAGTAATAAATAATATAACCTGCCGGCGTATAACAAAGACTACAAATCAGAGAAAGGTTACACCTTGATTTGTTATAAGTTATTGTAGATATATACTATCAATATTCCATGTTGATGATATTCAAAATTTCTGATATAGATATACTCAACTATTCTTTGCCTGTTTCTTGAATCCTATAAATGTTAACATGCCCGCAATTACTGTTGTGCTGTCATTTCAACACAAAACAGTCATTATGTTTTGATTGAGATTTGATCAGCCAAAAAGAGCAATAAAATGTAAATCTCAGGTACGATATATACATATAGCAAGATCAGGCACTCGATCCCGGATTAAGGAAAAATGATGAATAAAGTAAAACGATATAGATTTTATCAGCTTCACAGAATATTACTGCAACTTTGATAATTGAAAGACATGTGGTCTTCTGAAATGAAATTAGCACATTAATACAATTATACAAATACTGCAAAACACATTAAATCAATAAATAACGATTTAGTCGATTTTGTAATGTATCCTTACCTGCGCACGACTACATGCATTAATTTCATCTAAGAGATCTTTCAACTCATAACATATATACCGGTGATTGCTAAACATTTTATTTGTGTCCTATTTAATTATAACCTTAAATTCATAGAATGATTATTTTCTTATTTTTGTACGTATGAACAATACTCTAAATGTCTGCCATGGCATTCCTAATATGTAACGTACTTTGACATTCTTTACAAAAAAAAAACATTGTGATTAAAATGAGCCGTGCCATGAGAAAACCAACATAGTGGCTTTGCGACCAGCATGGATCCAGACCAGCCTGCGCATCCGCGCAGTCTGGTCAGGATCCATGCTGTTCGCTAACAGTTTCTCCAATTCCAATAGGCTTTAAAAGCGAACAGCATGGAGCCTGCCCAGACTGCGCGGATGCGCAGGCTGGTCTGGATCCATGCTGGTCGCAAACCCACTATGTTGATTTTCTCATGGCACGGCTCAAATCTGTAAGAAGAGTCTTTGGAAGCATAGAACGTAGCCAAGTAATAAATAATAGCAGGCTCGGTTTGATCGAGTCTGTTCATGACAGGAAATGAAATATGCAATTCCCTTCATGCCATAACACCCCACCTCGTCCCCTCCAGCACTGGTCTAAGTGGAACATTATTATCCTAAACATTGAATGGACACCATGATCCCAAAGAACCAGAAGAAGTCAAGAAGGATGTATATGTCTAACTAAATAAAGCAGCGATACCTTTATGAACTATTCAAAGAATGTCGATTGGTGAGACATTACTTCTATTTCTCTGAGAAACGTTTTCTACATGAAAACGATGACATATATGACATATAAAAATGAAGAGACAAATAAAGGGCGTCCGATATACATTGAAAATGTAAGACAAGGGATAAACAGATAGAAATAACACACTGGCTGTCATTATTTTTTGTTTCGTAGCTTTATCAAATGAGATAGTTCCAATGTGTTTTGAAAGATGAATTGTACGCAGAAAGAGTGGAAAACACGGATAAAATGTCATTGTCAGTACGATATACCGGTAATTCTACGAATTATATACCAGAAATTAAATTGATGGCTGAAACTGGAGCGCAAAAGGGGTTTTTTCTAACGTGTTAAATTTCAAAGTGTTCTGCTTTATCACGTACTTGGACTCATAATTGATACTATGTTCCTTTGGGATGATGGAGTCAATAATTTGTTTTACAGGATGACGCTCTTAAGACATATGAAGGATGAAGCACATTTTATTGCCCCTCAAGAAAAGACTTAATCAAACGGCTCTGCTTTTATTTTGCCTAGTTGTGTTTTCAAAAGACTGAAGGGCAAAAATACTAATTTCACGAGTTCTTCCATAAATGATTACTTACTTTAAAGTATATGATGCTTCATCATTTCAATTGTAAACACAAATGGCATCAATCAATTTTAAGAACGCAGAAGTATTGGTTACAGTGTATATCACATTTTCATATGAATGATACTTTTTGAAAGTATCATGTGTATTCAATACCGAAATTAAAGGTTGCATGTCATGTTTTATAAGTGTCAGTGTTGGGATATTTTGAATCCATTCGATTTTATTATAAATACTGCTTTTGAGAGGGTCTGGGGGCGTGACGGATGTTCACATGTTTTTACCTCACATCAAACGTCGCTTAGGGTGTAGCATTCTTCAGATGAGGAAGCCATTTAGTTAACATTACGAAGCTTGGTAGTTCTATTCATGAATCTGCCTATGCCTGAAACAATAGCCTTTAGGTGTTCTTTTTAAATCTTTCTACCATTTAAATCTATGATCTAAGTCCTGCAGGAACAGACTCAGTCTGACCGTGTCTGCTATTTTTTGTTTGATCGTGTTCAAATGCTTTCAATGAATCTTGATATAGAATTTATTCTGTTTTAAAGTAGGTGTTAATATCATGTATAGAGCATATAAAAGTTTGAAAACTGCTTACAATCTGAATATACATAAATCCTTACCTCCGAAAACGTGATTTTGAACCAGTTATATAACGAATCCCATGGAATGTTGTAGATTGTGTAAATTCAAAAACTGATTCCATTTTTGTCAATTAATAAGTCTTAAAAATGTTAAAAAAAAATATAACAAAATCTCGTTATAACCTTATGGAATTCTCATTATTTGTATATCAATAGTACACGTACATTTGCACTGTTGAGACTCTTTTCCTTGAATGATACTTCTATGATTTTCTCAACATGAATCGTATTTAGTTATTTCAAACTTATCAAACATTTTCTTTTTATATGTGATAAAAACATCCTTTGAGTCTGTATGTTCCTTGCTGATACTTTAGATAGTGCAAAATGTTACAAATTCAAATATTTATACTTCGGTTCGCCCAATCATTGATATGTGAACTCTAAAGAGGATTCCTTATCACGATATCAATACTTCTTGTAAAGTTTGCGCTCAAATTAACAGTTAATAGGAATTATGTGCATAAATAAATTATATCTACCTTTGTTAATTGCCTTGTTAAGCGGTCGTTCAAAATTTGCTTAAGTAAGTGTGTTACTGTGTTCGTTAATTTGTTTGTTTTGTCCTCAATGTCTATTTGTTTTATATTGTCTGATGTAGCAAGTGTTGAAATTCCCTATTAGAATATCGATACAACCTCTCAAACTTACGGTAATTAGGAATCATGTGAATAAATAGCCTGTATCAACCTCCGGTACTTTCCGGCAAGGTATGATATATAACACTGGTGGGCTTGCTGCATCATACAGACATCTGATAACCAGGGAATTATGAGTTTTTCATCGCTGACAGATTTACAGAAATATGTGACCAGAAATATCTTTAATAGACACTATCCGCATTAGTCCTTATTTCTGAGCGAAGAAAAGTCTACCTTAATACGCCGAGCAGTGCGCATTTATAACAAAGTCCTTTACGAATGGCATTTACTTGTGGCAAATATACCTAAAAATACAGCTTGAGCTGATATTATTTCTTTGAAAAAAAGAACGATCTCAAAGTAGTTGCAACATAATAAACCGTCATTTCGTAATATGTTTCTCTTGAATTCAAGTAAGAGAACGTCAATAAATATGGCTTTGTTCGTGTCAAAAATATGCACCTCAAGTATTGTTAGAATCATTCCATCAGTGTAGCATTGTTCATCTGTGTCACATGTAAGTTTCTTATGATTTCAACTCTTAAGAGAGGGTGCAATCTTATGTAACCATTATCTTCTTACAAAGCTTGTTATTATATGAAGTGGGTCATTATTTTCGTTATTCTAACTTTTTAAGGATGTACTTATATCAAAACTTTTTTGTTTTGTGTTTTGCGGTGTGTACAAGATGTGCATGAGATACTGGTTAATGTATCTGACCTCCAATTTATACTGCCTACATTAATTTGATTTAATCCAAATATATCACGCACTCTGTCGTTACAACTGTCTAAAGTTTGATAACGTGAATTGGTTTACCAATACCTTCTGGATATCTACTCCAGTTTGTTTCAATACTCTAATTATTGTTAGGCGAAGTTTAGTTGAACTCCGCTGCGTTCCTTTATTCCCAACAAGTATATTACGCTTGCATGGTTTTCTTTTAGATCGACAGAGAGAACAGAGCATAGCTTGAATTAATTTTCATACTTTTATTCTCAGAGAAGCAAATCATTTTCTGAAATGTTTTTGTATATTTGCCCTTAAAATTTAGAATATTTATAGTTTAAAACAGTTTTTAAAAAATGACATGAAGAGTAAATATTACACTGGAATGATATCGACATTGATAAATCAATCTTCAAAGTCTTTTTATGGAAAAGTTTCTCTTGAATCTATCAGTTTGATGAATTTAGAATACGTTTAGTAATACTGGTAGAATTTCTTTGGTAACTAACATTTTCTCATTCATTTTTTTGTGTGCCGTCCTGAAAAGAAACGCCCAGACGTCTTGTATAGTTCAGAGATCGCCAATTCAAAAAAGTACAATGAACTTACTGAGAATTACTTAATTCCTAAATTATGTCATTAAAATGTATTGTTTCCATTCAGAAATGTATTATCATTGTTTCCAGAATGATCAATGTTCGAGTGAAAAATCTGGTCATATTTGATTATGTCCCAAGAAATCCTTTGCAATTATAGCATGGAACAATACTAAACAATAGCAGACTAGATTTCACTGCGTCTTTTCGTGAGAGATAATGACGGTGCTACATCCTTCGCACATAAAACTTATTTGATTCATAATTTAGAAATTGTTTTTCAGTGTTGGAACAAAAGTAAAATGTCTGTCGCAAATGTTTCAGCCTCATTTATCCGTTATAAATCATATAATGCAAGGATGTATTATGGTCATCTTTCACTAAAATATTTTATCAAGATATTTTTTCAAAAGGAAAACTTCATCACATAATTATATTAAAGTTGTCTTAACCTTTGAACTGTGTTTGTAGACCTGCAACCACGACTTAATGTAAAATATATTGAGTTTTAGTTGCACAACAAAAATCAAAAGGAGACGGTAGATTTTCAGGAAACACACATCACAGAAAACACAGCCAAACCATAAAGGTAGGTCCGCCAAAAATACAAAACTGTAGTAGACGGTTTGCTTGAAAAATCCATCAACAGCTATATTTTAATGATATGAAAGATACAAAAATAGGTTTGGGGTAGAGAAAAGGTTGGGGTGTCTGGGGAAGTGAAAAAAGAAAGGACATGGCTTGCCACTAACCAAAAACGGAACCTCCTCTTAGACTTAGAATTACAGTAGTGTTAACATAAACGCGCACAAGACCGACACACACATAAAGGAACGCAAGCACGCACGGTTGCAGTGGGATAAGGAAAGTAACAATACCAACATTCAAGACAATTTACATAACACATCATACAAAACGGCCAAAATGGCAAGTTGAAAAGAGGGGCACCGCCTTGGAAACGTTACCTATATAAAGAAAACTCAGGGTTTAAAAGAATATGGGGCATTTCATCCTCACACTTACCTATTGTCAACAAATGGACAAGACAGTGAAAATGGAATAACTGCCTTGAGAAAGGTTTTAACATCAGTGACAAAAAAGCAGATCGAATAAAATACAACATATATTTTGGATTTTGGATCAATCTGACAGCATATCAATGCACTCAACAACTTGTCCGAAGTCATAATACCAAGAGATCAACTTTTATTGGCACAATCAAGCACGTGTTTAAGGCTGCTGACTTCAAATCATTTGCCTCTCACCGATGTGGGTTTGAGCTTCTCACGGCGTTGAACTCTGCATGTGAGAAAGCCATCCAGCTGGTTCCCGGAAGGTTGGTTGTTCTACCAAGGGGCACCTGGGGCCGTCCTCTACTTTCAAAGCTGTAAAGTCGCCATATGACCTATAATTGTGTTCATGCAACAAACAAAATGTAAAAGATTTAATCAGGAAACATGCACAGGCTCGGCTTGATTGAGCCCATTCATAGACCCTAGTTGAAATGCAAGCTACCGTCCATGCCCCCTCTAGCCCCGGGTTGAGCAGAGCTCAATGTTTACACATGTTATAAGTACCAGAATATAATTTAGAGACACACACTGATGTTTTCATACGGTTTGACTCAGCCTTTTCATGGATGGTAGTGGAAATGTAAGCTACCGTCCACGCCCTCTAGTCCCGGGTTAAGCAGAACTCCACATTTAAACCTGGTATGACTACCAGAATATAATTTAAAGACAACAAGAGAACAAGTCATATCTAATATATAAAACAAACATATTTGGGTAAAATAAATATTTAACGCGTAAGCGTATGTCCAAAACCGTATATATGTACGCTCCGCGGTTTTCTCTTTGCTGAATTGGGCATACCAAGAATAATTTTTATAAGTTTCTTTTCATATAGAACAAATCAAACTCATACATTACATATATTTCTGGACCAATTTGTATGTTCCAAAACTTATACATTACATATATTTCTGGACCAATTTGTATGTTCCAAAAGCTTACGCGGAGTTAAATAGTTCTGATTCTATCACGTATTTAACAGGGTTTATATATTTGTAAATGCTGTACAACTTTATTTTTACTGCACAACATATTCTTTCTATGTTATGATTCATTAAATAATAGAAATTTCTTCAAATTTACATACTAGGCAAGTGTTTTGCTTTAAAATATTGTTTCGAGCTTACAGAAACATTTTATTTTTTATGTACAAGTACTTATAAATGAACTTTCTAGACTTCAAAAAAAATCAGTAAGCGCGTCAGCCTAAATGTAACCTAAAAATCGGTTGCTACTAAAATTCTCTGTAAATATGAGGGTTTAGATAAAACATATGCACCATAGCCCTGATTTACCTAATTTATATTTCTTGGTCGAGAAGTTCTTATTTTAAATAATGTTATTTTTTATTTTTGAACAATTTTCAAACTTCAGTATATCGACAAAATATTCTTTCTTCTAAGTAACTGAAGAGTGAAAACTAAACAAGGTTATGTCTTTATGGAAAACAAGGACAAAATTCTGACAGGAAAAACCACTTTCAAAGAAAAATCAACCGCATAACATGAATGGTGACTGCCAAAACATGAGTCTTTTATTGCTAGCCATTAATCATTACCAGACAAACTACTAAACAGAACAAATATCAAATGGCAACAAGTGAATGAAATATTGCCATGCAATTTTCTCTACTGCAGTATAGCATAATGAACTGATTATCAAAAAGGTAACGTTATTTATAGTAAAAAAATCCATATAAGTCCACACAAACTCATTACCAGGTAGAGATAGGTCAAAATACACCTAAAAATTGGATGTAACATGCATGTTGTACCACAGAATACTAGTCTCGATTTTTCCCTACGGCCTGTAATAAGTAAGTTACAATATAAGCTATTTATAGTAACAACAAAGGGACATAATTCTAAAAAAATCAAGAGTGCCTCATGGTGTTGAACATTTGTGCCAAGTTACATCAAAATCCCTCCATGCATAAAGAAGAAATGCTCCGGACAAGGTCATTCTTGAATTTGGCATTTGACCTGTAAGCATGATCTTGACCTTAGACCTAGGGACCTGGTTCTTGCACAGGTCTCATGATAGAGAACATTTATGCCAAGTTACATCAAAATCCCTCCATGCATGAAGAAGAAGTGTTCCAGACAAAGTAATTCTTGTATCTGACCTTTGGCATCGTTGTGTGACCTTGATCTTTGACCTAGAGACCAGATCCTTGTGCATGACACTCCCTCTTATAGTGGTGAACATTTGTGCCAAGTAATCCTGTTTTGCATGACAAAGTTATACACCGGACAGGAAAAATATCTCATTAACCTTTGATCTACAAGTGTGACCTTGCCCTTTAAGCTAGGGTTCTGGGTGTTGCGCATGACACGTCGTTTTATTAGGGGAACATTTAGGCCAAGTAATATTAAAATCCCTTGATGGATGTCAGAGTTCTGGACCGGACAGGAAAAAAAACCTATTGACCCTTGACATGCTTAGAGGTCAATTGTGACCTTGATCTTTGAACTAGGGGTCGGGGTTTTGCGCATGACAAGTCATCTCATCATGGGGAACATTTGTGCCAAGTAATATTAAAATACCTTCATCGATGGCAGAGTTATTGACCAGATACGAAACAGACCCTGTTCATGCCATGTTAACATTTGACTGCCAAGTGTGACCTTGACCTTTGAGCTAGGGGTCTGAAAGTTGTGCAGGACACATCGTATTATTATGAGGTACATTTGTGCCAAGAAATATTAAAATCCCTTCATGGATGACAGAGTTACGGACCGGACAGGAAAAAAGCTCTGTTGACCTTTGACCTCAAATTGTGACCTTGACCTTTCAGCTAGGGGTCAGGGTTTTGCGCGTGACACGTCGTCTCATCATGGGAAACATTTGTGCCAAGTAATATTAAAATCCCTTAATGCCTTCACGGATGACAGAGTTATGGACCGGACACGAAACAGACCCTGTTCATGCCATGTTAACATTTGACTGCCATGTGTGACCTTGACCTTTGAGGTAGGGGTCTGAAAGTTGTGCAAGACACATCGTCTTATTATGAGATACATTGTGCCAAGTAATATTAAAATCCCTTCATGGATGGCAGAGTTATGGACCGGACAGGAAAAAAGCCCTGTTGACCTTTGACCTCAAATTGTGACCTTGACTTTTAAGTTAGGGGTCCGGGTTATGTGCATGACATGTCGTCTCATCATGGGGAACATTTGTGCCAAGTAATATTAAAATCCCTTCATGAATGACAGAGTTATAGACCGGACACGAAATTGCGGATGGACGGACGGACGGACGGAATGACGGACGGGCGGAAAAGCGCATTCCTATAGTCCCCGAAACTGATTTTCAACCAGTAGGGGACTAATAACCTGCCAGCCGATGGTATCTGATCAGATCTGGCAGCCTATTGGAGACCGACGTTTGCTTCGATAAATGAAAATTTTGTCAGTGACCATATCTGTGAGTTTACGTATTTAGTCCGCCTTTCAACCCTTGACTTCTAGCAACGATATTTACATCTACGATATAAATCTGTAGTTTGAAGATGGTCAGTCACATTTAAGTCACATTTTATAACAATTTCAGTATTTGTATATTCTGTTAGAGTTTAATGTAAGGAACTATAAACCCCATTTCTTAGAATAGGACTATTATAATAAATGTGATTTATCTACTTGTACCAAACTTTGCAATTAGCCCTTTAATGTGAAAGTTAAAAATTTTAATATTTTTTATATAAACATAATTTCTAGCTTTTCGTTTGTATTTGACAGATATCGAAATATTCAAACAATCTGATCCAAAACCGCATGTAGTTTCTGAATTGATTTATTTCTAATCTACCTTGGTTGCAGCCGATAAATGCAAAGGGGGTGGGGGGAATAATCTTTTTCTTCAAAATTACATTTCTAATGAATTTCAGCTAAATATATATTTCACGTGTTAATGTAAGTCTTTTACAAATATGAGTGTAATACAATAGGTCATGTATTGTATTGGTAATTAGGTAAACTTTCACTTTGCTTTGCTAAACTAACTCAGTCATGGTCAGGCAACCGGAAAAGGAAATCGAATTTTGATAATACGCCCAGTTTAAATCTAACTTGTATTAAGCGCTAAAACCCCAGTCACATATAAGGCGAGGATAGCTACGTCTAGCCACGGATAAAAACATAGTAATCCGTATCGATCCATACCTGAGCCGTACCTGAAAGTAGTAATCCGTATCAATCCGTACCAACACTTGGTCAAAACGTATTCAAGACTTATCCCAAACTTGCAAGTTTCTCCAACTTTTGAACATGCACAAAAGTTTGAGCGATCCGTAGCCATTTGAGCGTGACTTTAGTCCAACTTGGTTGAAACTTATTCATCCGCAGTTAAACGTACTAAAACGTAGTTATCCGTACTGAAACGTACCTTGCCGTGTTGATCCGTAGCTGAACGTAGTTATCCGAGGCTGTCCGTACTTAAGCGTAGTTCATTGTAGTTCACAGCAGACCCGTCCACGCGCTGGGCAAGTTGCCAGGCGCAAATAAAAACGTAGTTCAACGTAGTAATTATTCGCGTCCTGTATTTTTTTGTTCCCCGTTTCTCACCATTTTTACCGTTCTAAGACGTACTGCTCCGTACTTATCCGTGTCCCCTCCCCCAGACCAATCTCATCCGCACCGTACCTCAACGCACGAACATATCTGTATGTGTGACTGTAGCTTTAGAGAATACAAGTCATATCTTGAACTTCAAACAAATCCGCCACTTGCAAACAAATCCGTTACTCAACAACACAACATCCGATTAGCTATCATAAATGGATACTCTGGTATCTTTTCTAGAAATAGATCCATGCTTTATTTATTCTGCTTTACTAGATAAATTAATTGAAACAGAAAGAGGCGCTTTTTGTCAAATTAAATCCTGTTGCGACAGTCACTATAGGACTTCATGTGAAGTCGCTAAAACAGATCACAAATAGTCCTGTCAATAATCTGATCCTAAAATTTGAAATTATCTTATCTTCTCCGTGATAAAAAAAGTGATAGAAGTAAAAAAGGACAATTGTAATGTAACTTTTACGGCAATTTATGGAGTTATCCTAAGCAAATAAAAAATAAAACAGAAAAATAAATTGCGCATCTACAACGTCAACGTAAGAAACCATATATCTATTTTAACTAAACATGTCATGTTTCTATAATGATCTAAATGATCTGACATTTCCGCCCACAATTTATTTCATCTATGTATCCCATATGGGTAATTTTTAGCAGTGTAGACAATCATAAAATCATGTTTATTTTTCTTTTCTTTTTGTTTTCACTTCCGACTATCAGCATATCCAGTTTAATATAATATGTTTGTAATATGTTTATCCAATACATGTAAACGCGATAATTATTTTCATAATTTTTCAAACTCTGAACAATGGTCAAATAAAGAACAGTATTCTTCTGAAAGCTACGTCTTTCTAAAAGATCTGTCATGAATGCAACTTAAAACATTCACCTTAGGTCTGGCTTAATCGGAAATGTTACATCAAATACAATTGATTGACCTCAGGAAAAATAGTTATGTAGCAGATGCTTACATTTTTTTGGACAATTTGAATACAGTCTTGAAATCGCAAAGTCTACTAATTATTATAAGGCAAATTTGTAAAGGCCGTCGAGGTTATCAAACTAAATTGATATGGGTTCTGGCATCCTCTTTGAAACCAAATCCCAATGAACAGGTGTTTCGGGTCAACTTCTATCCTAATTATAAACAGCTATTTGGCTGTGTATTTATATTACCTGTATACTGTATAGTCTTTAGTGCAAGAAAATGATTAGACTGATATGCGTGTACCTGGCAAACTCGTTGTTGAACTGGTCATTGACATCTTGAATGTTAATAATAAAACGTATAAGATGACTATTAAATCCAGCTTTCATTTATTATCTTTACTTAATCAAAACACGTAAAAACAAATTGTTGATTACTGAAAATTCTTTATTCTAAACATTCCAGTATTTGAAAATTGACTCATTCACTACAAATATGGGAAACTTATCGAGGTATTAAGCATCGAAAACGCCGAGTCATGAGCAACGGCACGTATCAATTATATTTTCTTATTGAACTATATTCTGCTTAAAGCAATTATATTATCTCTGAGCGAGCACCTTGTACTCTTTACTGAACCATCACCTATACGAATTATTGTATATACTCCATGGATGATTTACTTCGTCGATTTTTTTTAGTTTTGCTTTATTTATGTTCAAATCTAAATAAAATAAAAACGAAACGACTACTCAATCGTTTCTAAAAGCCATCAGACAGCGACTCAAGTTCGTTCACTTACATATAACAGATAGGCCTTTACAGTTTTAAAAAAACATCAAACGTGTTTAATAACAAAACTCAAAGCTGCCAAGATACATTCCTTACAATCAGCGTGCACTACATTCAGCGAGCACATAAAAGCCTAAAAAGGCTTATAATCTTAATTAATGCAAACAACTTCTTACCTTTGAAACTGAGATTTTGAACCCGTTATATAACGAATTCCATGGAATGTTGTAATCTGTGTAAATTCAATCATTGAATCCATTTTTATTGGAAAATGTAAAATTGTAATTGTTAGTTAAAAGAGATCAAACATTCTCCAGCTTGCCTTTCAGTGCATAAGATATTTACTTCTTGAAAATCTGGAGTATTTTGAACTTTGCATTTTCTGAAATAATTTCTTTCTTCAGATGAATTTGTTTAGACTTAACACGGAACAAGCCACATTAATTATTCCAAATATTATATATGTTAGATAATTATAAAATTTATTCATTTATATTAAAGCGATAAAAATCCTTTGAACTTTTTTAACCTTTAAGTGCATGTCTGGTACTGTACATACATCAAATAGTTATATTCCAAAACAGTTATAATTATGTTTCCTCAAATATTGATATTGGTTATGTTATCAAGATTTCGTTACTGCATGTATTTGGAATGTGGGCGCTCAAAATTACTGTAAATACAAGTTAGGTGAATCGACCTCTGGTTATTACTCGAAGGGTTAGTTACACTGATCGGCGTTTATATACTCGATGAGTTAGCAATGTTGAGCGCCTGCTTCGAGTGCTTGGAGGTCATGGGTTCGTTCCCTAGCTGCGTCATACCAAAGACGTGAAAGATAGTACTAGTAGCTTCCTCACTTGGCGCTCAGTATTAAAAGGATAATTCAAGGATGCTGGTCAGTCCGGTGTCAGGGGATCATGTCACGTGTCTACTGCGTGATATTCTAGTGATGCAGCAGTATACAGTGGGCATTTTGTAGAGGGGCGAAACGTCACTAACATATAGATTGGTTTTCACGAAAAACGTTTGTCTCCCACCATTTACCATGCAGAAATTGCAAAATACCACAAATAAAGGGTCATAACGTCAGGCAAAATCACTGACCCATAGCATTCCAACGATATACGCAGTTAGGCTTGGCAGAGGAATCCCCTGTGATGTTTGGCGGAATTCAAACCAGTGGTATAGGAGTAATAGCACGGATCAAAGAATTTGACAAAATCGAGGGTCATGACTCCGTTGAAACCTTTCTACGCCTCCAGGTGACAAATCGAAACGACTTCAACAATTTGATCACATAAATATTATTTTGATAGTGAACATGCAGTTTCTTTCAGAAAGATCAAGTTCCTGCAATATACTTAAAAGGGAAAAGTGATGGAATCCAATTAAGTTGAAAAATTTCTAGAGGATTGTTCGAGTAACATTTCTGTTAAATCATTTCTAAATTGGACCTCGATTACGGAGGGGATGTTGTTTGATGACTATTCAGTCTTAAGGTCTGGTGACTCCTTGGTGCAACCGAGACAGTGTTCTTACAAATTTGAAAAAGCCCTATCTCGAATTGTGATCAGTCTCTCGGATGCATTAGAACACGCTGTAGCTCAATACTGACAAAACTGAGGTCATTTTGTTTCACAGTACCCGAAGATATCTGTGTGAAAGTAGGACCCTCTAGGATTAAACCATCAATTTGTGTGAAGAATCTCGGTGCTAGAATGGATTCAAACATGGTCATGACACAGCATGTTAACTCTCTATGTAGAGCTAGTTATGCACAACTTAAAAATAGGCCACATTAGGCAGTACATCACAGCTGATGCTACCAAGTCTCTTGTTAACTCTCTGCTTACATCGAAAATAGACTACTGTAACTCGCTGCTGTATGGAATTTCCAAAGAATTCAATGTGTACAAAACACAGCGGCACACATCATAACCCAGACTCCGCGATACAATCACATTACACCAGTCTTGAAGGAGTTGCCTTGGCTTCTGGTTCAGCACCAAATTGAGTTCAAAATCTTGACACTTACATACAAAGCCATGCACAATGAATCTCCCAAGTACACTGTCGATATGCTGGACATGTACAAGCCTTATAGACTTAAGGTCGGCAAATGGCCCAGTGTCTTTAGTTGTTCCGAGGAGTCGAACTGTAAAGTATGGTGACAGAAGTTTCAAGCATGCAGCTCTAAAGCTTTTGAATGCCCTCCCAGCAAGCATCAGCGATTCAAGCTCACTGTCCGCATTTAAAAACTCTTTGAAAACACATATCTTCACACATGTTATATAAAATAACAAAATCTGAAATACTGTTGAAAATGACGTTAAACCCAAAACAAACAAACAAAAATAACAACAGCATGACAGGTTTGTTTCGTGTTGAGAAAGGGATTGCTCTCCTTTAAAAGTATATGTAATGTGATTTAACGTTGAGCAAAATTTAAGGATGATCTTTTTTAATTACTATTCCTTTTAATCTTTTACCAATGTATTTACATGTATATATATGTATGTATATGTTCTTTAATGTCTTTGTAAAGCACTTTTTTGAACGCACATATTTTGTATGAAAAGAGTGCTTTATAAATGTGGTATAGTAATAATAATAATAAAAAAGCATCATCTGAGGATCACCCGGGTCAAATTTCATCAACTTCCGCATCAGATGGCGTTAGAAGAAATGCTGACGGCTGACGGACGTTGAGTAATAAAAATTATTCGTGATTGAGCTTAAAATAATGTTTATGCGCTCTTTCTTAATTATGTCCATGTAGCGAAACTATCCGTGACGCTTACGCGAGTTTTATCTATGATCGATAAAACTGTTAAGTGTTTGATTTTGCTCATAAATAAATAAATCGATCCTCGATTTCGTCCGGACAATGCTGCATTCTGCTGCAAATTAAGAAATACGATCTAGACAATTAACATCGATTTATCTTTCAGTTTTGAAAACATTGGTCCTGAACAAATAAATTGGTGTACAATTCAATTCAACCGTATTTATCTAATTGATCGTCCTGTTTAACGTATATTAATCATTTTAAGAGCTAATGTTTCGATTTAACACTTCCAAATATTCCACTGCTATCACGCTTTTTCGTTCCACATACCAAAATTTTGATCGGTGTGTATTTTCATGCACAATTTTACACCAAATAAATATTAAGGAGGTAGGTTACCGTAATATTTGTATGTGTGCATGCCTAATCGGAAGCTAACTTGAGGATTTACGACAACGTTTACGACAAACTAAATGTGTTCGTATATTTATTTTTCTTACTTTTCTCAAAAATAATTATTAACTTGTGTCTGAACTGATGCTTGATAATTCGGAAATAAATTGCCGCAGAAACTTTATAAAACATTGTTGCTTTAAAATGACGTTATCGACGTCATCGACGTCATCGGCGTCATGACATTATGTGTAAGATACCGCGCAAAAATTTGGACATTTGACTTGTAATACCTGTTTTTCCGTTTCTATTGATAATTCGGTACTTATATACTTAAACTATGCTCTAAAATTGTTCAGATATCAGTAGAAAATAGTGATTTCGTGAATTAAATTAATGTTACCATGGAAATGAATCCCGTAGGCTATATATCTAAATGTAAAATTCAAAGGCGCTGACACTGGTCTATATAAGGAACACAACTTCAGCTTTTTATCTGTATTTCAACACTAGCCATGAGAATAATAATTGTAAGTAAAATGATTTTTCCATAAAAATGTCAGATGAGGACTACTGATTTAAGTATTTTAAACTTGAAATGCAAATAACATGAACATATTACTTACTTTAGAAATAAAATATTTTGAAGCTACATTAAACGAGAAAGGTATTTTTATTTAATCTTTTTTTCAAAATGATTACGATAAAAAGCAAGATATAAGATATTTTAAACATCTCTGTTACCATGGTTACTTTAAATGTTAAGATAAATAGGGAACCATGTAAAGTGTTGAGATTCTGCTTATAATATTACCCTAATATTCCATGTTGACTATTAACAGAATGGTCTGAAGCCGTCGAAAAACCCGTTATCATACATAGTTGATTAAAAATGAGAGAACTTGCGTAACCGTGGAAACACGAGCCCCGCGACATATACATTTTAAGCTTATTTTAGAAAACTAGCGCGAACACTAATAAAATAATCAACTACGCAGACTTCTACGGATAACAGTGAAACCAAAATACACTGAAAAGTGTTAAATATCTATATTTTCTTCTTCTTTCAATATAAAATACCTTTGGAGGGTCATATACTTGCAACCCGAATAAAACTTGTACCCAATGGGACAGAGAACGTGAGATTGTAGCAGCTAAAACATTAACTTAATTAAACGAAATACAATAAATTGCTACGGTTTAACTAATTTGAATTTACACCTGGTAACAAGGTAACCTACCTCCTTAAACAGTTTAGTGATTTATTACTAGATATTAAACAATATTTGTAAGTATCTATGTAGGCATTCTCTGATTATACTTAATGTCCGAACTGAAAAAGAAAACGCTTTGATTTTATTTCATTTAGGTTTAACACGAAGTCAATATCGTCTCCAAAATAGTACATTTTAGCTCCAGCTAGCAGCATCTTAACTTAGGAATTTTTATATAACGTAGTGTGTGTAATACATTGCTCTATTTGTTGTATCAAAACGGAGAACATAAAGAATCCTTAAACGTGGTCAATTACATGTAAGCAACATCTTATTATAACTTTAACTTTTCCTTTATTCTGTTACAGATTTATTTAAGTATTAAAAAATACTCATTACATGGTGGTAGACCCCGTTTCGTTGATTTTAATAAAATTCTGTAGCTACTCCGTCCCCAGATTAGTATGAAATCATTAATGAAATGTTACTTTAATATTTTTTCTAGTTTACCTTTGCATATGATATACATATTTCTGTACTATGACCCAAAGGCAAGTTTTAAAAGTGTGTGCAACTTCTGAATTCATTTAAACTCCACTCTGTTTCGTTTGCGCAACCCGGATGGGCATATGGGGATAATAACATTTCTTCATTTCTGATAAATTTAAGCTAAATGTATAGATACTAATGAAACTTCTTTGCAATCATAATATAACAGGCTTTATATTTTCATCATTCCACAGGCAAAGTATGTTTATTAAATTTATGCTTATGCTAAATTAACTCTATCTTGGTTGGGAAATCATATTTTAAACAACCCCACCAGTAAAAATCTAACTTGCATTTAGCGGTTAAAATGAACACAAATAAGTATGAATGATCAAATGTCAAAGTTTCAAACACATACGGGGTTCTTTTTATTTATAACTTCCTGTTAAAGTAAATTAAAGCTTCGATATTGCCGTCAATATTGCACATATAAATATTCTTGTAACATCGGTAGCGTATTTATATTACAATATTATACCAGATTAATATTATAAAAGTTTTATACCAGATGTATACTACTGAAGATGCTTAATATGTATACTGACCTTGCACTTTCAAAATTACAAAAAAAGAACAACATTTTATTTTGAACTTGAGCATTGTGCTTCTAAGTCATACAACATGTACAATCAATTTCAAGGTCAAAAGAATGTATATAATCTATAGAAAATGATACGTACATATTTTCAAAGAGGTTATAGGCATATAACAAATATAGTAGTATTGCTCGCAAAGTGATATTCTCGTAAACAAACACGAGCTTTACTCAATATAGATCTGTCAAACACCAGATAAGTATTCTGGATTTCTATAAAAGTATTATTCCAGCAGTCGCGTCTCATAGCGTCTTTCTAAAATGGTTTTTCGTCAACAGCTGAACATAAAGACATTATCGCCTAAATAACGCTTATTAGAGAGAGAACACAAGAAAGTCTTCAGTCGCCGATGTTAGACTACTGAAAGTATATTTAAAGGTAAATAAGCTCCCAAACGGTTTTGAAACCGACAATAATTCCCAATTTTCTGTACAGGTTTATGTTGAATATAAGAGATTTTGAATTAAATGAAAAAATATTTAGCCCGATGTCCATGGGTACAGCTTACAGGAAACTACCAAAACGTTTAAAAGTTCATTAAGACATATTCAAATATTGTTTGTTTTTCGCTTCGACCTTACATAAAAGAAAAATGAAAATCGGTCAAGTTGCATTACATATTAACAAAATGTACAATAAATTAATAAAAGATAGGGAACTTGGTTTATTGCTGTAGTTTTTTGTAACATTTTCGCCGTCTTACGCGAAAGATAAAATATCGGAGTTTATTGCATCTGAAATACATTATGCACCTGTTCTCAATGAAATAGATTCTAACATGTTATCATTCAAATATATATATGAGCCGTGCCATGGGAAAATCAACATAGTGGCTTTGCGACCAGCATGGATCCAG
This sequence comes from Mercenaria mercenaria, assembly GCF_021730395.1. Taxonomy (NCBI): domain Eukaryota; kingdom Metazoa; phylum Mollusca; class Bivalvia; order Venerida; family Veneridae; genus Mercenaria; species Mercenaria mercenaria. The sequence goes on along the minus strand of NC_069361.1, from coordinate 15,020,923 downwards.
ACCAGACTGCGCATCCGCGCAGTCTGGTCAGGATCCATGCTGTTCGCTAACGGTTTCTCTAATTACAATAGGCTTTGAAAGCGAACAGCATGGATCCTGACCAGACTGCGCGGATGCGCAGGCTGGTCTGGATCCATGCTGGTCGCATACCCACTATGTTGGTTTTCCCATGTCATGGCTCATATATGTTTTATATAAGCCTGCCAGGATACCATCTTACCATTAAACCTCTTGGCAAGCGATAAACTGTTTTACTCTCTGCTTCGATGAGCCATGTTACATTTGAGCCGTGCCATGAGAAAATCAACATAGTGGGTTTGCGACCAGCATGGATCCAGACCAGCCTGCGCATCCGCGCAGTCTGGTCAGGATCCATGCTGTTCGCTAACAGTTTCTCCAATTCCAATAGGCTTTAAAAGCGAACAGCATGGAGCGGATGCGCAGGCAGGCTGGTCTGGATCCATGCTGGTCGCAAAGCCACTATGTTGGTTTTCTCATGGCACGGCTCATTTATCCACACTACCACAGAGTCTCGCATAGGTTTAATGTAACAGTTTAAACGCTACGATAAAAAGTCGGAATGTATTTGAACAGATATTGTCTGTAAACATTTAAATGGGATTGATTTTTTCTGTAAACTTTTACTGTCATTGTAGAAATAACTCGCATTTTCTGTACAATTACATATACATGTGAATATAAACGACAGGCCGGCTATTAAATATATCTTGATCTGGTCTGACCGGAACTTAAGTGTTCTATGCAATGAATAGGTGATTAATTAGAATTGCATGATCTCGAACATTGTCTTTGTGTCAAAATTAATTATAATACTCTTACAAAATAATCAAAAGTGACAGTTGCTTATCTTCCCTAGAGTGAATATTTCTGGACTGACAAATGGTAATATAATGATATACACTGTATGTCTCTAGGTGTTTCCAATTACTTGCAGGTCAGCATAACAAAAGCGCGGTGTCATCTGACCTGCTTATGACTTTCTAATCTTAAAGCTGATGCAGGACAGTTACTGTTCTATTAGCAAATGTTAGATCTGAGAACAGTCAGTTGATAATAGATCTTGTAAATTGTACATGTGCAGTAGAGTTGTCAAGGCAATTAACATTTCTTTCAATATGATTTGCTACCCTCATTCATTCATGACAATAATATATGATATGATGATGGTCTTTGTAAAGGTCCAAATTTGTTGATAATTTGATAAATTAACCTGACCTGGTGTATTTGTGTTTGTTCTTGTCAGGCATAGTGTAATATAGACCACACATGACCAAACCCTGAAATAGTGTAACATCAACATTTGTCCCTAAATAAAATGGTTTACAATTGTAATGACACAATTTAGCAATTGAGGATAAGAATAATGAAATAATTGAACCGTGACTAATCACTGGCCATCTGAGTCGTTAACTACTTTGCTGGTAGGTAGCAGGTTATACAAAAATCTTTAAAATCATAACTATTAGAAAAATATAATATTAAAATTACACAGATATTTCATTTTTATTTAATAATAACGTGTACGCAATATGTCAAAGGCCACTACCCTAAAATAGGATGCACATTCAAGCAAACCCATTTTGATATGTTTCGAATCACAACCATTACGGCAAGACAAAACATCAACTAACATGGTTGCAACTTTCACTCGGTGTTCGTTCAATGACGTTTATATCAAACTGTATTGTATGCAAGATGCCAAAAGAATGGTCCCAACCAGCAACAGTATCTACAGTGGTGTCGAGCACATGTTAAGTAGCCAAGTACTCTTTTCCGACACATTTAAAGTCAATGTTGATCGACTTGACCGCCTTGTGAGCCAGTGAGTGGCGGGATATACGCCTCAGTGTGTATAGGAACATGACAGGAAATGGTCGAGTACACACTTTCGAGCGGGCTGAGCAATTTTCGTCGCCCGAATTAAGTATTTCTACAGTAAAACGTAAATGCCATCCTCTTACGTCAGTGATATTTTTCACACAGAATTTCTTCTATTTATGCAGCCTAACATTGGTGGTAACGCCATCGTCTTTCAATATAATATTCATAATAATAAAGCAAGGTTACGCGTAGCTAACTACACAACGAGCTCTCTGCGAGCGAACAATGTGTATTCTATAGATTAGCCGTCTTTCTCCCCTGGTATATTACCAATAGAAAAATTAGAAGGTAAGGGTAGATGTCCAAGGAAACACAGAGCAACTCTAACACAGCCATAGAGTCATGGATCGCATAGAAGACCCGCAACAAAAAGTAAGTGTAACGGAAAATTATAGCAAATGAGTTCAAAACTACAACAGCAAGTACAATTTAATTATATCCAAAGTAATTAAAAATGGGTAAGATGTAGAAGAAACATAATGTTGGCGGGTCTACTTAACCAACAGCTCAGGATTAGTTTTTGTTACTTTTGATTCTCAGGTGAGCGAACAATGTTCTTATGAATTGGCTGTCTTTCTCTCCTGACTTGGCTCCAGATTTAAGAATATACGTAATTCCACTGGCGAACGTGAACAGCTCCCTGTTTGCATTACAGAGGTGGTTGAACATTTCCAAGCTAACCGCTGTCGGTTTAAAAACCAAATACTGAGTTGATTATTTTCTGCGCATTTTGCTTCTGAGGTGTACAATATTTAATGAAATGGAATAACAATTTCTGGTTATCCAATTATTATTAAATATTTACAACGATTATGAGATACACATTTCCGTAACGGGATAATGGAATATTTAATACAATGCTTAGATAACAAGTTTACTGACCTACGTGGTTTCTTTTGTCTTTTTTTGTACAAATGGTCTCTTTTAATAATAATATACATTTATTTATATCATTAAGACAAATTCAAATATTGTTTATCGGGTTTGCCTTAAATATATGCCAAAATTAAAGTAATTTAATCTACAAAAGGTATTAATATAAATGTATTTATCAAAAATATTGAATTACATGTTTTTACTGCAAAGTGGTTCGTAATATTTGTACCGGCGTACGGGTGGAACCGTTCTCTAAGATGAAATCTCGCAGTAAAGGTTAATCTAAGGTACACTACGCACCTATTCTCTAACTTCCATTCTTACCTGAAATAAATAACTTCACTTCAGTTCTAAAATCTTATAATTCAAATATGTTAACATGTCAGATTGAGATCTGACATTTTATCAAGCAATAAAAATGTATCACTGCTTTCCATATATTTTGTGTTATATCACATTTATAGAGTTTGATCCCATACAATTTCATCAGGCTTAACGTGCGGAGTCGAATTAAAACATGATATCCGAGCTTGCATTTGGGTCATGAGTTTTCTTTATTTTCTAAACAAAAAGTAAATAGTGTTTAGTTGATTAGTTTTGGATAGATATCTATTGAACCATAAAACGTCCCATAACGCGCAAGAGAAATACTGCATACTGCATTCCACTTCACGGAAACTATTACTGGGAGTAGTTTAGCTCAGAACACCTCCGTATAAGCACATCTGCAAATCTCTCTATATTGTATTTTGCACTTGTTACAGTTCCGCTAAACCCATTGCTAGAGGACGTGGACGTTAGCATAAATTTCCACTGTCGTCTGTGAACAGGTTAAATACAACTTTGGGTCTCACTTTTCGTGTTAGAGTATCTGTGGGATATCCGTTTTCATTTTTTTTTCCATTTTATTAGCTCACCTGAGCAATGCCCAGATGAGTTTTTCTGATCACTCGATGTCCGGCGTCTGTCTGTCGTCTGTCTGTCCGTCAACATTTAGCTTGTGTATGCGATAGAGGCTGTATTTTTCAACGGATCTTCATGAAATTTTGGTCAGAATGATTACCTTGATGAAATCTAGGCCGAGTTCGAAAATGGGTTATCTTGGGTCGAAAACTAGGTCACTAGGTCAAATCATAGAAAAACATTGTGTATGCGATAGAGGCTGTATTTTTCAATTAATCTTCGTGAATTTTGGTCAGAATGATTGCCTTGATAAAATCAAGGCTGAGTTCGAAAATGGGTCATCTGGGGTCAAAAGCAAGGTCACTAGGTTAAATCAAAGAAAAACCTTGTGTATGAGATAGAGACTGTATTTTTCAATTAATCTTCATGAATTTTGGTCAGAATGTGGTCAGAATGATAATCTTGATGAAATCTAAGCCGAGTTTGAAAATGGGTTATCTTGGGTCGAAAACTAGGTCACTAGGTCAAATCAAAGAAAAACCTTGTGTATGCGATAGAGGCTATATTTTTCAATTGATCTTCATGAAATTCAGTCAGAATGATTGCCTTGATAAAATCTTAGTCAAGTTTGAATATGGGTCATCTTGAATGAAAAATTAGGTCACTAGGTCAAATCAAAGAAAAACCTTGTGTATGCGATAGAGGCTGTATTTTTCAATTGATCTTTATGAAATTTGGTCAGAATTATTGCATTGATAAAATCTAGGTTGAGTTTGGTTATTGGTTATCTGTGGTCAAAAACTAGGTCACTAGGTTAAATCAAAGAAAAACATTGTGTATGCAATAGAGGCTGTATTTTTCAATTGATCTTCATGAAATTTGGTCAGAATGATTGCCTTGATGAAATCTAGGTCAAGTTTGAATATGGATCATCTGGGGTCAAAAACTAGGTAACTAGGTCAAATCAAAGGAAAACCTTGTGTATGTGATAGAGGCTGTATTTTTCAATTGATCTTCATGAAATTTGGTCAGAATGATTACCTTGATAAAATCTAGGTCAAGTTAGAATATGGGTCGTCTGGGGTTAAAAACTAGGTCACTAGGACAAATAAAAAATACTTGTGTTTGCTCCAATTTTAATGATACTTAGTCAGAATATTTTTTTCCATGCAATCACTAGGTCTATGTTTACACTGTTATGGTTTATTATGGTGTGTTTCTCAGGTGAGCGACCTAGGGCCATCTTGGCCCTCTTGTAATACATTTTCATCACGATAATATATTATAACGGAAACCAATCTAACTGAAATAGGTTAACGAACTTTGATCAGAAAATGTATTTGTATTTAAAAGGTTCTATTTATTGAGTATTCAAGGCCTTCGGGTGTTTTTTCGTCTAATTTATCACGGTTCAGAGTTCAGATACGCAGGAATTGAACCACGGGGGTGTTAGCCCAAGTGATTTAACATCTAAGCATCTGAACGATGAACCGTGGTAAATCAGACGACAATCCACAAGAATGCGCCTTGTTTCCTTTCATTCTGAATGTTCACTGGAATATTTCGGTAAAAATTATGCTGGACTTCATTTATTCGGGTAGTAATAAACTGGACGTCATGTTGCAATTTGACGTCATAACTGACGTAATAATGCTCTTTGACACGTCCGCGCGTCAACCGATGTTTATCATAGAATATACAGAGCTTAATATTCTTCTTTTTTCCACTGGCAATCAAATCGAGCCATGTTAGAATTAATTTTTTGACTATATAGCTCATTTGAACATATTCCTGAAAAAAAAATGGTCCATAAGAATTGCATGTTTCCTCCTGATATTATTTCAGACGAGACCTGGAAGAATAGTTTCCTCACATGAAAGTACCCTACACTCAGACGGGATAAGAGCACAAGTTAGTGACATAAAATTGATCCGAAGTCAGCCACCATAACAACTCGGAACCCGTTACGTCGTTACGATCAAACTTAATGTATCATATCATTTATGCATAATTTAATAGGTATGTATTTTATATTCCATGAAGATTAATGACTACAGCAGAAATAAGAGCCTTATTATTAGTTATTGTGCTTTTAATGTTAACCATTCAAACCCGTTTACTGAAGGAGCTCCGATCCTGTTGTGGGGACCCGTCTTTAGCTAATGTCTTGCTGGTATATCAATATACTTGTTGCAATTTAAACTCCTTTTGGGTCCTTTCGTTTCTGCACGCGGAAGTAGGTCGTTTCCCAATAAATGTCAGAGTTGTTTTTTATTTCTTATCGGAGGAATCCTCGATTGTTTAAAATGCTGATGTTTAATATTTGGACATAATTATTAAATCAAACACCCTAACAAAGCATAAATGCGCACATAATAATTATGTCCAAATATTAAACGTACATATTCTCCTCTTTGGAATAATTACAATTTCAGATTAGATTCAAAACATACATGAATAGCAGTTGGTACAAGAATAAGATTATCAATATTATAGATCTTCTAAATGAAAATGGGAATTTTTATACGATAGATAGAGTTCAAGCGTATATATTCAGTAAATGGTACAGTTTTAGACCTACATAGAATTATGATTAATATACCAAACGAGTGGAAAGAAAAGATAAGAAATATAGAACAGATGTCCACAAATACAACGTAGATATTAACCCAGATTTAAAATTACTTGTTAAAGATAAAAAGGGCAGTAGCTCTTTTTATGATACCATTACAGAGATTAACGAAATATCCATACCAAATAAATGGAACCAAACATTAGGACATAACTCAGAATTAGAATTTAAATTATACTGCAAAAATCTAGAAACAATCAAGGAAGTCAAATTAAAAAATTTTCAATTCAAGATAAATCAAAACATTCTAGTAACTAAATCATTTTTGTATAAAATAAATAAAGCCGACAGCAATTTATGTTCATATTGTTGTCAACAACAAGAGACAACAGAGCATTTAACATTTGAATGTAGACATGTTAATAAGTTTTTATTTGACTTAACTAATTGTTCAAAAGAAAGATTTAATATTGAAATTAATTTGCAGAAAAGGAGTTTCAATTTTTTGTATGATACCTGTAGCAATCGAGCTGGAAATTATCTTGCTTTACTCCTAAAGTATTATGTGTACAATTCAAAGTTTAAAGAAAAATGTTGTAGGTACCTCTCTATACCAATGTTCAAAGTTTATTTTAAAGATAATAGGTCATTAAGATTACATGTTAAATAATATGTCTTGATACTTACATTATTTATTCATGTGATTGTACATATCATGTGGTTGTATGTATCGATATATGTATATGTATACAATTTGAAATAAAAGGGGTTACCCAAATTGGCGCCTGAAAAAAAAAGTATACTGTATTAGGCCTCTGTTATCAGGGCCCCGACATCTGCATTTTTAACCATATACTTTATATCATATGTATTTTGTATATTGACATTTATGTGAAGCTGTGACCAATTTCTGCCAAACATTAATCTAAACGAAATTAGATATTAATTGCCATAGTTCTTTGTTAATAGTAAAAATAATGTAATCATAAATCTGTCTTGAGTTGTTCTTTTAAAGTATTATTATAATTGTGTGCCAATCTATCTTCAGTAATAGCTTTGTATCGAGAAATAAGCAAGTTCTGCAGCAGAAATATTGCCCGGCTGTAGAAGTAGAATGTTATTACGAGTACATATTTCCCGATGCAAAGGCAATAATGTCTTTATTACATACGAATCCTCACATATTAATATGATAATTATTATGAAGTTGTTCAACAGCCTGAATAGAGTTGACAGTGCTGACGTAAATAAAAAAAGAACGCAACTACACACTTTTAAACGCACCCAATATGAAATTCAGACGGCAATATATGAAAATATTGACGTTTCCGGTTCAGAGATTGAAAACGAGTATATAATAATTCTTTGTATTGGGAACGTGCCTTGGGTTTCTAGTACATAATATAATATTTATAAGTTTTATTGATGTATTCTATGTTGTGATTGTTAATCATGATATATGTTTCCATTTATCTATCTATCTATCTTTCTTTCATGTGATGCTGCTCCTGAATTGAAGCGTATTAATTCATACATATATTAACAGAACAATGGTGTGATTTTAATTGCCGCAATGTCTTGATGTTCCTTTATCATGAGATGTTTCCTAAAAGATAAAATGTACCAAGAAAAAACTCTATTAGCAACCTCTAATAAACAATTTATTTCGACAAATATGTTTATCAAATGAACTCTTGGGTTAAGTGGTAATCTTTCATTGTTTGTAGATTCTTGGAAACCACCAGTAAGTAGAGTTTAAGGCCACTGGTCATCGGTTTATACATTTATGATTAATATACGAATCTAGCAAAACAGCTATCGGTATACAGGGGCAAACACCACGTCGATATACCTTGGAAACATAAGTTTATCATAATAACATTTCTTGTCTTTTGTCAAAGAATGAAATATACAGGGAATGTAACTAAAATACAGATTTAAGTATGCACTACTTATTTTAGATTTATGCGTTAATAACTGAAATAAACTTGACAAAATGAGAAAAAAGGCAGTATCGCTTTCTGTAATATATAGTTATTTAAGCGGAAAATATGACCCATGCTCCAATCAAACGCTATCGAAGGCTTGTGGAACTGTGTACTTTTAAATTTTTGAAACCCATGCACTTACAACCTCTTAGAATGGAAAAAGTATGTTAAATCATGCCCAATTATGTGGTGTTACAATTCATTTAAACAGCTTACATGCAACAATTTCACCAAAGGGGCAAAACTTTGTGAAAAAGCAAAAAAGTATTATGTAGTCTATGCAATGCAAGATATATCGTCACAGAGAATAATGGTGTTAAATTTTAATCCATTCTCACAAGCTGTTACTGCGATACCAGCGCACGTGCCAAAGTGGACACCGAAGCGGACACTGATGAACGGGTGAGTGCAATTGTTTCACCTATTCTTCGAAACGAATAGTCGAGTTTAAAATCATTTTATTTAGAAAACATCTAAACCAAAAGTGATTGCCTTTTTAACAAAATATTTCGTTTGGTAATTCTTATGGAAATTATCAAAAGGTGATAAAACGCTCAACATATTAAGACTGTTTTCTGTAAAAAAAAATGGTTTCATGAAAATAATTTAATACAGCCAATATTATGCGAGGTCTAGTTAGATATTGTTTGCGGTATATATACTGAATTATCCAAACGAGTAGGAAATACTTTTTTTGAAATATACATTTTGTCTTATATTACATGCACTTCATGACTGTCCACCTTTTTTTCCAAAGATATTTTTGTTCTAAATTTTAGTTTTAGTTGTGTATCGAGCATACGTCTCTAGATATTCCCATTAATCTTCAATCCTGTTTGACAAAAAAAAAACAAAGACAAAAGTCAAATACACATTCAAAGGCAGCAGCCGTCCATACCAATACCTGCCAAAAAGCGAAGAATTTAGTTCTTTAGGCCGTATTTTACACTGTATTTCAGAGACTTCATGGCAATGTTTTAATTTGCTTGATAATTGTTTTATATGCGATAACAGCAGGTGAAATTTTCTAATTTTTGTAAAAGTTTTTTCATTTTAACATTTTTATTTTTAAGGTTTTTTTAAATTAAATTAGGCTCTATGGGTAGGGTAGTGTGTGGTATTCTTTTTTTTAAATAATAAGTGATAGCACCATTAACCAGGTGGTTTGAACCTCTATATGCAGTCCGTCTGGGCGTACCATGTAAGGCTTTAAGCACTGGTATTTGACAATAGGTGTAAATGTCCTCAGGGGGCAGGTGTTGGTTTAAATAAAGTCATTAATATATTATTATTATTATTATTATTATATAATATGTCATTGTATAGAAATGGGCGTTTAATCAAATTTTAATGTTTCAGTTTAAGTTTCAGTTAACGTATTCTCAAATACTGGACAAATGAATCTTGTTAAATGAATAGCAGCGATATCTCTCTTGTTGACATGCACTGCATATACTGCAAATAAGGAAATAAAATCCACACCATTAGTCTTAATATTACAATGTAAAAATAGTTCATTTGTAAAAAATATTCGCACTTGAACAAATAACCGAGTGCATAGTTGCATGAAGCAATAAATTTCATTGTGTTTATCTTGTGAAGCTATTCTAATTGAAGTGATATTTTTGCCTGTTATAGTTTACGTTCAATGATATTATCTTTTACTCACTTCAAGAACAACCACATTGTGTTATATTTGAACAATACCAATTACGCGATTTTTTCTTAAACCATCAATTGCTTCAATGCGTTTTTGTTGTAATGTGTTTTTGTTGTAGTGGTTGTTTTCTTTCCCCTTTTCCCGTTTTATTCAAAGCAAACACCAGATAATGACATAATCTTTCCAGATTGAGAACACTCACGCTGTCGTAAAATAGCATTTTCATACGAAACATATGCCTTAACGTTTTCATATTGTTGAATGTTGCCTCGTGTTTTATTAAGATAAACATGACGGAAATATGAAGCATATTAAAAGCATATTGAAGCCTAGTAAATGCTTATAATTTCATATACCAGAAAATCTCGAAATTCGAATATTCTTCTTTAAACGCATACGTTACACTGACGACCCTACTTTCTACTACAACAGCTTTTGACAACTATAAGCATGATAAGTACACTTCAATCATATTTTCAAATAAGAAGCAATTTGACCAAAACTATAGCTTTTAATTTTGACCTCTGACATATATAATAAGCAAAATGATTCCAATCTGCAGTAAATATATATACACATAGATTATATAACTGACACCTCAGTAAAACATGAGCTACCAGGGGCGTAGCAAGCCACAAGAGGATGAGACATACACGGATGGAGGAATAAATTAGGGTGGTTCTGGGCTGTGGTCCCGTGTGAAAATTTTGAATTGTAGATCAGCGATTGTGGATTTTGGCATATTTTATAGATATAATTCGACCACCCCACCACCCCAACTTACCTTCCGAAATTATCAATAAAGTAAATTATGCTTGAATAATGTATGTGCAGTCTTTAGAACTAATTGGTAGCTACGCTACTGGCTACTCTTATAACACTTGTCTATTTCATTCTATGCAAATTCAAGCAAATATCTTTTATATTTTAAGTTCACCTTTTTTCAAAGATTATTTTAGGTATAACAAACATCACGAATGCATAATTCTATCTTGAACCAACGCAAGCTTCAAGCAACCTTTTCTAAGATAAGCGTGTAGAAAAAAGGAGATGAGAAGCAAAATAATTGAGTTTTGTTATATTAGTAGAATTCTTACAGTTTTATCAGTTCAACCGTTCATGAATATCAATTCCATTTTTGTCATGTACATCTAAGAATATAATCAGAGAGTGGGTCTGTCGTTCGGTCTCTTACCGATTTTCAATTTATTATAGGTATTACTGTTACTATGTTTTGCGAGAGAAATGAGCAAGAAAATTTCTAAAATGGTCTGATGTTCCGGAAAATTAAATGATATATGCTCGCACGGTTTAACGGGGCGCTCCTGGTGGACCCATAAATCAACTAGTGTATGGGCAGTATTGTATTATATTTGTACGTATAACATGTGCGTGGGCGCGTTTTAAAGTTGGGGCAAGGTGGAAGTGATTTCAAACATAAAATCCAGCATCCTGGTGAGTTTTGAGGGAATTAATCTCATTTTTCAATTGGCTGAGGACAAACAATTGTTCAATTGAGTTTCTGTCTCAATATTCCTAGCACACCTCCAGCATACCATCACTCAAATATAGCAAATGGTAGGCCGGACCGTGAGCGAAGCTACTAGCAATTTTCTGATAAATAACACTATAATATAGTTCTTCCAATTTTTTCATCATTTAATTTAATTTACCGATTCTTTTCTCAGACGTTCTATAGCGTATGAACTTACTAAATGGCACTGTCAGTGAAATATAACCAGCACCAAAACTTTTATCAGCTACCTAACTTTCAAACATCATTTTATAAGCCTAAAATATTACACTTATAAACTTGAAATGTCTCTATAAATAAATTTCACGAAAACTTGCTGACAGTCAGTATGTTGCCTTTGATCAGATTTCATTCGTGTGAATGTATAAATAATACATGATACTGTTTACCTTTTGTTAATACCGGCGCACGCATAACACACGGAAATTATTAAAGTTATGATTGACAAATGTCATAAGTTACGGTCTCTGAGATATGACTTGAGTATTCTTTATAGAAAACATTAGCAATAACCTTTTTCTTGACATGAGAAATGATACTGTAATGCTCCATCAAACTGCGCTGAACCACGAACTTTCCAATTTCCTATCCTCTGATCGTGCGGTCCGGATAAATGTGACACTCACTGCGAGGTAACCAGAGATCAACAAATATAGTTCGGTTTGATTAGTCACCACTATACATTTAATATTTATTAACATGATATCACTGCGCAATAATGACAATAAATTACAATAAAATTAACTGAATTAACTTAACATTTAGCAGGAAAAATACGCTTTGATAAATATATTAGAATACTTACATTTACTATATATTTTATATGGAAAGACAAAAAGCGTTTATTTTCATATAAACAACTTTAGCGTAACAACTTCAAGGATGGCTTTTTCGCGAGAATACACACACAATCTGACGTCATTTACAAAAGAACATAGACAAAATGGCGTCATTCGAAAAATTCTTTCAAAATTTGACGCCTACATTTCAAAAAGAAAACAATAAATTATAGCTAAACGATAAAGATCAAACATCCCCAGCTTTTATTATATTTGACTGGCTTATCACAGTAGGTTGTCCCCCTTGAAAATTATCCGATAATCAATATTGCTTTCCCTATTCATATTACGTTGAGCAATAGATTATATAGGAAATTTATTTTTAATGATTAATTTCAAATATGTCTTTTGGTTTGTGAATATTTTACCAGATATGACAGTAAACTTTAATTTCTCCTCTTCAATTTAATGTGAAAATATTTATTCTAACTGAACATCTTCTTGCTTCCAATTTTGTTTTAAAAGTATCACCGTCGCTTATATTGAACATATAGTGAAAAACAGTGAACTTTTCAATTTCTTTTACTTTAGAGGCAAATAAGTCATATTTTCCAAAGCATGACAATCTATTATCACATATGTAGGTATTCTTGACTTTATAAACTATACAATAATATAATTTTAAGTGTAATAAGGTAATGGCTTCTTGCTTCCATTTTACTTCAAAGTGTACCAAGAAATAAAAAAAAACTTGACTGTGGAGTTCTGATTAACTTACACCGTGTTAATTTAAGGAACTGCATATACCAACAACTGACGTACGATTCAATATAGTCTTTTGAAATAATAACGTTCATAATTGTTAATAAGTCAAAAAAAAAACAGAATAGAACAGAGCTTTGATTTTTCACCAAACTGTTTATGATAACAATACGAATCAACATAAATTACATAATTTCCGACTGAAAGCTAAATATCTTATTGAAACATTCGACGACAGGAGAAAAACTACTTCAAAGAATAATTTTCTAATGAAATAGTGTAATTTGCAAGTTAGGCGCTCATTGAAAGCTGGTGAGAGGGGGAGAGAATGTGCACATTTATTTAAACAAAAGACACAGCATGGTTTCCACGATGTGCAAAGAAAGGGTGAAATTAATAGACGCACAATATCATGTCTATTTTAGAAATGAAATTCAAGCTTTAAACAAAATTGGCATGCTTTCCATGAATTTGCACGGTAGGATTATCTCTTCAGTCCGACCTACATTTTTGTCACGATTTTGTTCGTGGAAAGCATGAAAAACAGCCCTCTTTACAGCTAAAGACTTTAGTTTACACGATAAATTTGATTTCATGATTGAATTGTATGGTATGTACAAACACATATCTGATTGGCATATTTGATTTATATATAATCAAGTAACTTAGACACTATAAATAAGTAGACAGGATGAATCAGTGCTAATTGTTTTTAAAAAAAATGAGTTAGGATCTCTATGATAGACATACACCAATACTGATCAGAGAAAATCAAAAACTTGATTCATAATTCAATAGATTCTTTCTTTCTTTGATTTCTATGGAAAATCTTGGATCAAGACCAGTTAATAAAACATGTGTGTGCGTGTTTTAGTAACATGTATGTTTTTTAAGATTGTTTTGCTTGGGGTTTTCTTTGCCATTGCCTGTCAAATACAGTATTGCTAAGTTTATTACTTTATTTTATCATGTTTTAAAAGGTAAACTTCTAGGCATGAAAGTTAAACAAAAGTACCGTTATATGGACAAGAACAATCAGTCAAAATGGGAATACATGTATCTTTACAAAAGTTTCGTTTTTCTCGAGGAAAGTTATTATTTATACATGTGTTTGTGGGAAAGCTCGTTTATAAAATAATCCTCGGATTTCAATGTTTAGCCGTCATTTTCTGGAGGAATTCAAAGTTTCAAAAGAAAAGAAAAGAAATTTATTTGAATGTTTTCATTTTCTGTTACATGACAACACCGAATTTCGCAATATCATAAGCTAACATAATGTTTTTCTTACAGAAATGTGTTATATCTTTACATGAATAATACTTCTATATGAATCTATAAAACAACAAGATTTATATCAAAAACTGGCTACATATTTTGTTGCTTTCTATGGAGTAACATGCGAGTTTATTTCCGTGTATTACCTAAAGCAAAAAATTAGATCAATGCAAAATCCATGACAAAGAATTATTGATTTAGGTAATGAATGACACGGATTTAGCTAATGTAAGCGAGGCAATCCAATTTGAAGGGAATTGCTTTAACACAGTCAAAAATTAAGGGAGAGAATTCTTGCAAATTCTCGTTAAAAGCTGACCATGACTAAATGGATACGACTAAATGATTTTTCATTGAATTTAACGATACTTAAAAAAATGAAAACTGTATGTTAAGTGGAAGGCGAATTACAATCGGACGTGGTCGGGTCTTTTTGGCTATTCTATTTAGATGTACAAAATATCGATATATTGAATCTTGTACTCATGCAAAGCAATCCACCTTTTTGATAGCAAGCTACTATAAAAATATGAATAAAAGAACTGAATCCTATTTTTTTTGGCACAAAATAGCATTTAATTCCTAAATATATACATTGTGACAAATACGTCATGTTAGCCCATATATTTTTTCAGTGACGCAAATGCTGTTTTACATTAGGTAATTTCTTAACATAACTCTGTAACAACAAGTTAAGCAATGGAACATTAAAAGACGAAGCCCCCTATGTTAAACATGCATTTCTTTGTAGTGTTCTGTCTGGGGATATGCTTACTATCCTTACTGTCCTTCATTCATTATTTGCAGTTCAATATAACAGTTAATGGAATAAAAGACACTGCAATACGACTTATAAAAGGCCTGTACATATAGACAAAGACATAGTGTGATTATGTTTTCATTCGGGCGGCCTCCGAGGCCAAGTAGTTCAGGTCTCTGACTTAAACAGACTGGATCAAACCGAGTCTGCAATTTTCACTGTTCTGTCTTATTCTCGGTGCTTCCGAGGGATCTACTTTACAGATTTTATTTACTTCACATCAGCGGGTGTTAAGTGCCGTGTGGCGGCCGTAAAAAGTCGCCCCGACTTCATCTCAGTGTTGTTACATTTTCTGGACCTTCGGAGTCATTGATTTCAACTCATTTAGATTTGAAGATTGGATACTGCTTAAGCCGGTGCTAGGGGGCGTGAGCAGTGTTGCATTTTCCATTACTGCTCACGAACAGACTCGATCAAACCGAGTCTGCAATTTTCACTGTTTGCCATGTTCTCGGTGCTTCCGATGGATCTACTTTCCAGATTTTATTGGAATCACTTGCCCCTCACTGCTGTGGTAGCCTCATTCGAGGAGTTGAATTCTTCATGTGCGGAAGCCATCCAGCTGGCTTACGGAAGGTGGTGATTCTATCTAGGTGCCCGCCCGTGTTGAAATAATGCACGGAGAGAAATCTGGGGTCTTCCTCCACCATCAAAGCTGGAAAGTTGCCATATGACCTATAATTGTGTTGGTGCGACGTTACAAAGTTACGAATTAGGAGTTAAAATATACAGATTCATATAATAGGTTGTTCACAAGTTATTTCAGTGATAAAAAACGATGACAGTTTGATAAGTGATGTAACTATATTACATCTTCAATTTGTTCGAAGACAAGTGAAAAATAATGCCTGGTTTATGAGTAAACTGTAAATGCCCAGAGAGAATATTAGATTACAGTCTTACAAATTTGAATTTATGAGGCACGTTGACAAAGATATTCTTTCGAAGATACAAATTGACAAAACAGATCAGATGACACGTATCAATACAAATTAGTGCCGGTGGGCTTGTTTAGAGACGCAAATCAGAATATATCCAATTCAGTATTTTATTACAATCTTATTTCATTTGAATGTGAAAAGCAAAATTGCTCAAAAATTCATTTTGTATGTTAGGTGTCATTTAATCATTTAGGGCAGTGTGAAAAAATCAAAATCGTTTAAAATGAAAAACAAATATGATCATTTCAATATTTCAAATTTTAACCTGAATGGCAGTCATTTTCCTCATGGCCGCGAAAAAGATCATTTCTTTAGACATGAATAATTATAGTATATTTTAATTCTGAAAATTAATATCTCTATTTTCTCCAACTATTTTGTAGAATTAATTAATTCATTATGCTCTACACGTTGGGGGTCATTTATCTCTGCAATTAAGCTTAGACGACTGCGACATAATGGATTTTTCTGCTTACTAATTTTATCAGTTTTGTTGCTGTGTACTTTCAAGCTTGACCCCTATATCATGCGGCTATTTAATGTAATTAGACATGATCTTATTTGACTAAAGTTTGACAATATTATCACGTCAAAAATGCATTCTACATGATGTAACTGGATAGTGCAAAGTATATTAATATCCTGCACCTTCTTCAAGCTGTCTAAAAATCTTTCCATTTTTAAAGCAACCTTAGATAACGTAGTTCAAACGAAAATGGGTATTGGTTTCAAGACAATCTTTTGGAACTGAAAAAGATGGTAAAAGTCGTTGTTTTAGATAAAACTAGGAGCTTTTGTGAAACAAAGTTTGATGACATTGCAAGTATTGATTTCGCATACTATATTTGATAATTTTATAGTAATAAATCGTAAACAGTTGCAATTTACCCTGACAACCAACGGTTCCATTGATAGAGGTCCCTGTACAAACTAAACTGTATCTATGTAAATTCAAAGCTATTGTGTTCTGAAAATTTGTCAGCAATGTAATTGTTCAGATATACCATAATCGATACAAAATCACACTGCATCATAAAAGTACAAAATACAAAATGATATAAATTTAGACTCATCCCATTAATAGTGGTTCTGTTAAGGTATATTAATCAAATTTTCGATACTTAATGGATTGTGCGATATTAGATTTAGTAAGTTACAGAAATCATGTGAATAAATAATTTTTGCATCTCCTGTGTGTAATTATTTTGCCTGCTTAGCATGGTTGTATTGCCATCACTGTAAGAGTTTGATATAGACCCGACTTTTGAGGTTTATTCTCACATACGCGTCCGAAAGGCCATATCATAAACCAGCAGTTATTTTACACTGACAATGAAGTAGGAAATTTCATATAACCTTCAATTTAGAGACAAGCGACTTCGTTGACTGAAACGAATATTATTAAGAAATATTCTATTTCCTATCCGACTTAGATAATGTTTCAATCATTTGTGACATTTAATAATGAAAGGTAATGTATCACAAAGTATATCTATTTCTCTGAAAACTGGCATTTCAAATCTCAGTCAGTGCTATTATACCTTTGACCTAATACTTAAAGAAATTTTCAATGCGATGTTCCTATCACCGTCAAACAATTAACGTCATTTCACGTAATGCCGTTTAGCCATATACTACTCCAGTATGCTATCTTTATTGGACGATTGTAGTATCAATGTAATAGTGGTTTTCTGTTATTATGTATACTTTTTCCTCCAATGTAAATTTTAAAAATACAAAAAAAGAATTAAAGCCAAGGGAATGTCTTGTTTATTTATTAACTAAGTGCGTAATATAGTATTTGTTTACTTAAGAAAACCGCCTTTTTTCATTGTAATGAACGCATTGACTGAATGTCCTGATTTAATTCAATTATGAGATGCAAAAAAAAAGACACCAACTTATCTTGCTGACATACTTTGATTTCTGTCTTATATATAACATTAACAGGATTGAACCCCACTCATTTATGATACTCCATATCTCCAATAGAATCCAAATCCTTGATACTGTTATTTGGACACTTTCTTCGAATATCGGGTTCAGAGACTTATAGTCCTGTTAAGAATTATATCTCTTCTACAAAAAATAAGAGAAAAAGGTTGTTAGCTTTTTTAAGAAAGGTATCTTTCACTCTCTTTAACTCCCCCCTTATCGCTTCTTCCAGCCCTACAATTCTTAGGCCGCCATTTTTATATGCCATGTGATAAGAGCATGCAAATTTCAAGAGAATGATAAAAATACATACTAAAACGTAAAGGAGTAAAAGAAAACACCATGATTTTGAGAAACACCATGAGGAAATGAAGAAAGAAAACACTATTTATATCTGGAAAACGTGTGCCTAGGCCTACGTAAGCTTACATTTCATTTGGATGTATTCAGCGCGTAAGTTTATATTTGATTTGGTAGTATTCAGCGAGTAACCTTACATTTGATTTGGTAGTAATAAGCATGTTACCTTGCATTTGAGTTGGGATTGATAAGCATGTACATATTAAGCAGACGGTGTGTCACTTTCTACTCAAGCAATTTAAATGAATGAATTAGATTCACACTCATTGAATACTTAAAAAAATGTCTGAAGCAACGCTTCATAATTTACAT
Source organism: Mercenaria mercenaria (assembly GCF_021730395.1). Classification (NCBI taxonomy): domain Eukaryota; kingdom Metazoa; phylum Mollusca; class Bivalvia; order Venerida; family Veneridae; genus Mercenaria; species Mercenaria mercenaria. The sequence continues at coordinate 15,002,304 of NC_069361.1, read as the reverse complement.
CTCTTATGTTTTATGAAAACTGCAAATACCCGCCTGAGTTGTCTCTCCTAAAAGGAGGGTAATAATTAATTCACGGTCACTATTTTTAGTTAAATAACACCCAAACTGATGCTTACAAAGCTGAAAGTGAGACTTGTTAAAGCAACTTTTTCTGGCAACATTGGATCCAGAAATAAGGCCAACTGAACAAATCCGAAACTATCATGATGATGTATCTCTGTCAATCGAACTGATTACCCAATTAAACAAGTGACCGAGTATTGCAGTGGCAATACAGTAGTTCCCAACCGATAGAAAACTGTGTTAGTGTTCGTCACGTGTGGTTGTTGGCAACAGTGTTAAGACTAAAAAGGCATTTAGGAGCTAAGAAATAAAAACTATTTTTACTTAATTTTCAATAGTGACCTTGACATACAAGCATATGTCATTTACACGACACATCTCTCATCATTGGAAACATTTTTGTGCACAATCAAGATAATCCATCAATGCATATAAAAGTTATAGAGCGTCCAGACCTTCAATAATCACCTTGACCTTTGACCGATAGCCATGGGTCATGTGCGCGACAAATAGTCTAATTATGGGAAACATTTCTGTTTAGTAATAAAAAAATCCTTGCAATTACACGTTAGCGGACAGAAACCAATTTTCACTTGGCCTTAAACAGTGTCCCTAACCTTTAACCGACAAGCATAGATTATGTGTTGACACATTGTGTCATCATGGGGAACGTTTGTGTGTATTGTACTATTTTATTGACCTGTCAAAACATGTTTCTGGCTTTCATGTTAATCTTACTAAGACGTGAACAGAATATAATGAAAGCCGGGAGCATATTTTGACAGGTCAATAAAATAGCACAATACCACTAAGAAAATCCATCAATGCATATAAAAGTTATTGAGCAGAAACAATTTTACTTGACCTTCAATAGTGACCTTGACCTTTGACCTACAAGCATAAGTCATATACGTGCGTTATTTACATATTGCCCTATATCCACAAACCTAGTTTTATGAACTTAGCTTGAATACTTTTCGTGTTTTAAATACTTTCTTGCATATAAATTGAGACATATGTAAGTTGTATGAAGGTTTAGTGACAGTATCCCAATATCAGAGATAATTACTCGTTAGATATTTCTGGCTCGACTTTTCGAAGAGAAATAGAGCTACTGCACTCTCCCCAGCGTCAGTGTTGGCGTTGGTTACAGGTTTTTGATAAAGTCAAATAGTTCTGTTACTATCAAGTTATTGACTTGAAACTTAATATATTTTGAATTTTGATGGAGTTATACCCCTTTTGTACTTAGAATTTTTTTTATTAAAGTTTTTGATAAAGTCAAATACTTCTGTTACTAGCAAAGCTTTTGTCTTGAAACTTAAAATATCTATTTACTATCAAGGTCTACATCAGGAAAAACAGTCCCATAATTCTGATTTGAATTTTTGACAGAGTTATGTCCCTTTGTGGTAAAACTTTTTGATATCATCAAAATCAAATATCTTTCAAATTGTAACTATCAAGTTATTGACTTGAAACTTAAAATATAAACAAATCCCATAACTTTGATTTGAATTTTGACAGAGTAATTCCCCCTTTCTGACTTAGACTTTTTTTTTTTTTTTTTTTTTTAACTGGCGAAGTTCTAATTCAGAGTCAAGCACTGGGAAAAGTTGAGCCCGCTGTCTTATGGGTAGCTCTTTTTATACTTTAATATCTATATACTGTAATTGGGATCTGGGTAGCTATGCCTTCATACAGTATGTTAGAATATTTGAGTTAAAATTAGAAGTGAACCATCTCTTATAACTCAAATTTATGAGTGGCAACACATTTATTTTATATATGTTTTATGTATGACCTCTTTGTATTGTGTTGATTAGATGTAAATAAACTAAATAAATATAAATAAATATGTAATTGCAGGATCATGATTTGCGGACGGACAAATGGATGGACGGAGGGCATTCCTATAGTCCTCTCCGGTGTTCCACCGGTAGGTGACTAATTAAAGCAATTAGATATTGAATGGGTAAACCGTCAACAGTTATCGAAGTATTTCGTTTAATGTTATATAGTTTATTGTAACCAGGTTATTCCTAAGGTAAGTGTGGTGTACAGTAACCATCAAAACTTTATTTTCAGTAATGTACAGTTTCTTTTCAGCAATGCCCCGTTACAACGCCGCATCCCTATTTCTAACCTGAAGGCGCTTAAACTGTGAGGCACTTTGTCTATGAAACATTTGTCAAATGACATCCGCTGTACGAGTTATCAGTTCAAAATTGATTCCAGTGATATGTAGAAAACTACTATCATACGTATAGAATTACTGGTTACCAGCTGGTTAACGATATCCTAGATGTAAGATAATTGTGAGCTACAGCGAAATCGCTGTGCTAGCTATACAGAGCAGTTGACATATGCAGTAAACATAAAATGAAATTACTGAACATCTAAATCATACATTATTAAACTTAATTGCAATGAGAATAGCATTTATTACTAAATTTAAGAAACTGCTAGGAATCTCACCTTCTAAGTTTCGATTCTGATTCGGCAATATATCTTATTCCATGAAACGTTGAGTTTCTACAAAATTCTATCACATCAGAAATGAATGTTCTTTTCATGCTGTATTTTCTTTCAAAATTTTCTTCTGGGTCCAATTCATTTGTCTTGGTCAGCCTATCCATTTCTATATGATCAATTGATACTTTATACGTTTTGGTAGGAACAAACTTAGAATAGCATGTGCCCACATTGTCCGTCATTTCACTTGTGAATGAATGAAATAACTGGTGTTAAAGTCTACATTAAGGCATCATTGGCTTTCAAAGTTCCATCTTAACCTTAGGCAAGCTAACAGGCTCATTTATTAACAATTATTGCAATGCGTATATAACTATGCTTCTAATGAATTAAATGAACACTACTATCTCTAACGATGCATAATACATTTGCTCTTTATTATACCCAATATTGCTAGTCTAACAGTAATTCAAAAATCAAGTTTCTTTCATCACCAAATGAGTGATTTAAAACTCATGCAAACGCACATAATTTTAAGGTTTTCATTGTTCTTTATTCCCATGTGTATACTTCTATTTATTACTGTATATTACTATTATCAACTTTATTTGCATTTTAAAACTTCACAAGATTGTTTTAGTATGAATTCGATGTTTCAAGTCAAGAGATATTGTAAATGCTACTGTCAGTATTTTCCTACAAAACGTCCTGAGTTGATTGTATACTGAAAATGCCTAGCCGCAACCTGGCATTGTCAGCCAGTCAGTCGATATTCGAAGCAAAAATGTGAATACAAAATGTCAATTTCCCTTTTTTCATCAATATCATATAACAAATAAATATAATTGTTAGCTTCCGACAAGTATTCCTGTTTTATATTTTTGCCAGTAAAGCAAACTCGTGTAAATGTTCAATGGTAATAATTACGTCATAAAGAGATTCTGTTATCTCATTCAACTGTCATAATTCCCAAGCCAACCGATTTTATAACTAGCCATGATATTGTGTAACAAATAAAAATCATTGATCTACTCGATTTTTTAATTAATGGAAGCAACTTCTTTCACGTGTATAAAAATCCATGAATAAGTTCCATTAACAAGTTTCAATGAAGCTAACAACACGTTCTAATTGCTTGTGTGTGGGTTTTTTTTTTTTTTTTTTTTTTTTTTTTTGTTTTGGTTTTTTTTTTTTTTTTTTTTTTGTTTTTTTTTTTTTTTTTTTTAGTTTGTACAAAGCTATTACTGCGCGTTGTCATGCCATTGCATAAATCTTATTAAAAGACGGCACTGGTTGTGGATACAGATTCGAATATCCGGTTCGAGTGTATCTTTTTGCCGAGTTATAACCAAGAGCCTTGTTACTACCAGAACAGTTATCCGAGGACCGGATCTTCCCATCTGCATCTACAAACAATTTCAGATACCGCATTTTACAATACAGATAGAAATTGAAAAACTTTCTTTATAGAACTCTTTCTTAACACAGTCTGTAATACAACAGCAAAAAAAACAACAACATCAAGACCATTTTTATAGCAATAACCTCTCTAGAACACCACCAGAACAACGATTTCTAAATGACAAAACTATTTCAGTTTTTATTGTTTTGTTGTCACCATGTATACCAACTGATGAAAATTTAAAGAAAACTTTTGTAGTACCAAAAGCTTTAAAAGACGAAAATATTTATGTGTTTGCATTTGAAGTCAATAACGTCCATTGCACAAAAGTGATCATTCTCTATGCAAACAATAAGTTCATTTAAAATTAATAATAAGTGTTGGGACAGTTTTAATACCTAGGGGCAGGATGAGTTAATGTCTTTTGAATAAATGAAGTATTTTGCTAAAATAGTTAAGTAATTACCCAAACAACGTTTCTGCGTTTGAGTGCTGTTTGAAAAAAGCAAAACTGATACTACGGGAGTTCATATCAACCGTCAAATTAAATTGTTAAAGAAATCTAATAAATTTGACAAAAATGTTTTGATATATGTTCAATCCCAGAATAAGTGCTGATAATCATATTTATATACATTTTAAGACATCATTAATAAAGATTTCTTTTTGTATGAATTATTTTCTATTTACACTAGATTCCAGACAGAAAGAACAGGTCCGTTGCCTGTGCAATATTCTGTAACATTCCACTGTTAATTCAAGATTTTATTTAACTTCTCTTTGTTCGATGCGCCCGTCATGCATAGTTAGAAATTAACATCGATTTTTCGTCATTGTGTAAGTTCTTAACATTTCTCAGGTATGGCAAGAATTTATCTTTACTTATGGTAAAGGAACGTAACAAGCGTTGCCCTTACTTCGAACCTCAATTCCTTTTTAGTCTGGTGTTTAGGGAATAATGACATTTTAATGGCTTTTTTCCTGACGTTTTCAAGAAATCTTCTCCTATTTAGACTTGAATAAGTCATCGTCATCAAGTATCCAAAAAAGTACTTCTATGAGAAACAAGGATAGATATACAATAGAAAAAACCATGTTTTAACAACGCAGCCTCCCGAAAACGCTACCAAGGGCAGTGCATGCATCGGCGTACATACGACCAACACACACTTCACAAAGTTAAACAAAAAGACAATAAGGAGGGCGCCACCTTGTAAAAGTCACTAACAAAAATACCATTGAGGAGAAAGAACCAGTTTATGGTACGCACCTTACTTCACTCGTACATGTAACCCCCTTTCTGTTTGAAGGTCACGGGACAGAGTAAATAATAGGTTTATATAGCCTCGGTGGAAAATAGCAACATTTGTCAAAGTGTAAACAACAGATAGACATTCAAAAATAAATTCACATTACAATGTTACAATTAATAAATGCCCGAACGTTGATCAACCTGACACATTTTACTTTCTTTAATAGAGGCAACCTAATTTGAAGTTTGTGCATGACCTCATTAACAAGCAAACTTTGATGCATATATATACAAGCATGTTCTTCCCAAATGTCATAAGCTCAAAACATAATTTATATGTTTCCTAAAATATAAGTATGAATAATGATAAATTGGTTTGTTCACTATACTCATTCAGGAAATTAGGGTACTGTCTCACAAATTTGAATCGATGAGACAACTGATAAAATACAATATTAGAAGTTCTGCTTTCGTGGATACAAACTGACAAGGGTTTTACAAAGTTGGTAATAATACTAACTATTGAAACTGAAACAAAGAAAAGAAGTACATTCGTCGTTCGTGTCTCGAAGGCAGTGTAAGAACAGAGCATTGTAGTGTTAATTAAACCATGTAAAGGAAACTTTAGTATAAAAAGCACATGTTGCTGTAAGAATCTTTCTTTCTAAGGAACCAGTCTGAATTATCTCATTTCCTTCATACTTTTGATATATAATCTATTCTGATGTTGTGTTTAATAGTTCTATTTAACTGACATTTGTTTCTTTTTTAACTATGGGTGGTTTATGCCCGAATCATGCGTCATTTCACTTGAAAATGAATAGACGGATTGAATACCTCTAACCATAATTCATGAATAATCTTTAAGAAAAATGAGTCTTTCCAGGCAATTATACATAACTGCATTAACAAACTCAGAAATAACACTTTTATATTACAGTTACAAATTACCCTCACCACTCCTTATACAAATGTTGGTTCGAAATTCCGTTTAGGATGGTAGAATTCTTCGTGTGAGGTAGCTACCAGCTCGTTCTTCCCAGATGCGCCCCGTTTGATATAATGCCCGGATGTGTAGCTAAGGTCTTCCTTGAAAAAATTGCAAAACGACACACGTATGACATAAATTGTGTCGATGTGATCTAAACCCAACATAAACAAATTAACAGTATCTATAAGGAAGTAAAGACTTCGGTGTTTATTAACCAAACGTTTACATACGCACAGAACTTGATATATATTCAGCAATAGGTGTTTGTATAGTGTACGAAATTCATACATGTAGTTGCAAAATTTAACGAAAAAAAGGATTAACTGAGTAAAAGCTGAAAAATACTTGCAATACATTAACTAAGAGAATACCTTAAATTTTCCATCTGTCATTTTGTGAAGATCATGTAGGGAAACATGTGGGTTTCTTATTAGATATTTGATGTGGTTGTCTGACATGTATATAACTGCTGAACTCCTTACAATGTATCTACTACATTCTAAGTTTCTGGGATTACCTAGTTAGCTTAGTGGTAAAGGCTTAGAATTGAATAAAGTGCATACACACGTAATCTATTCTAATATATATTTAAACAACAGTTTTAATGAAAAGCGCGTTAAATACAGAACGCAGTCCCTGGCCCAACAGAAAACGTTTGTAGTAATTAGATATATACACAATAATAAATGTAAAAGTTAACACATTTGATAGACCAGAGCAAACAAACAAAAGAAGAACATAATTGGAACACCGCCTTGGACAGAACAGTCCGTGGCAAACCTTTGGAGTTTACACAGTCTCGGAGCATAATTCAAGTTGGCACAGACAGGAGATTAACACATTTGCTAACAAAAATGTAAGCGTGTAATAATATATCAATAGTTAACTTAGGGAAACATGTAAACATGGCAGAGACAGAGTTATAAGTAATCAACATTTATAGAATAACAAAATAGGCCAGAATCAAAATGATATAAACTTAACTGTACACGCTCTGTAGCGCATATTATTGCTTAGACGTTTAGTGCACTCCTTGATCATTATGCGGGATGTGTTAAAACTTCACCGTGTTTTAACATGAAATCAAAGGGGGGTCAAATTCTCAATACTAAACTTCAGAATGTCTTTCTGATCATAATTGTACTAAAGATTAAAGCATATCCATGTGTGTTAGAAGCTCCCTGTGATAAACGGTATCAACCACTACCACTAAAGCAAGATATAGCATCACCGTATTAAGAATATCTTCCATAAAACGTGAAATTCAGTTATTTGCCTGCGTATCTAGAGAAGGTTTGCAAGACATTACAGAAACAAACCTTTGATCACATTGCATCCATTGATTTTTCAGATTATGATTTGATAATGTTATAGTAAATTTATGCTTGTAAATCGTAGACACTTTATAGTACCCTGTCAACTAACGGTAACATTGATATATAGGTTGAATGTTACCAATGCTAATCCAAAGATATCATATTCGAAATTTATCAGTACACAGTCATTGCAATATAACAAACAATTACAGATGGTCAAGATGAGATTATATATCACATTTCTATTAAGAACCTTTCTGCATCACAAAAACACATACAACAAAATGTTTCTGTTATTCCACGAATAGTGGTACCCAAATCGGTTTGCCTACTATCAATTTTCGTGTTTTTTTTTAATCAAAATGTCGGGACTAATTGCATTGCTGATATTAGTTGTTTATGAATTACGGATGGTTAAATAGCCATCGTGGTAAAAGTTGGATTTAGACAGACTTTGGGTGTAACTGAGGATAATCCTCACAAATGTATGACAGTTCAATCTTTTATAGATTATACCTGACAAAAAAATAAGTTTAGAGATAAAAGAAGCAACACTGTAACATCAAATGAATATATACTGAATGAATTGAAAGTAATTTCGAATTCCGCAAGCCTTATAAAATTTGATAATTATTGCAAAGGCGCCGAGTAGGCTGTCCTGTATAAGTTAGGCCGAATTCATAGAAAATGTCAGTAACTTTTTTAGTGTTATTAGAGTTTTGCTAAAGAAGTTTTCAAATGAACAGCTAATTAAATCAGACAGTTTAATTGCTTTTTGCTGGACTCGATTAACCAATCAAACATCAGCAAAATATCATACTGGAAATTTATGCTGTATTACGTGTAATATTGTAAAGTTAGCCAATAATAACACGTTACGTTTAATGTACATGTGAGTGTAAACAGCAATAATCAGCTTAAAACCCAAAGTTACCTTTACTTTCGGTAATTGAGCGCTTCGCTTCCAAAATGGACCATGTTTCACTGTGTGGAATTTTATCTATGAGTTGTTACATATATTTTATACTGCCTTCAGATAAGGCTGATCTTGATATGGCTAGACATTTATCGGTCTATCTACCTCAGTTGAAACTGCCAATCGAATGGTTTGTAGGTATTCATTTTTTAACTTTATTTCTAAACTTATGTCGTGGAATTATCCGCTTTGTTTGCATTATAAATGGTCACGCTCGACTCTTTAAAATAGTCTTCCAATAATTTAAAAAAGAAGTTTTGCAGGAATTAGAGACTTAATTGTGTTTTTCTTTCTAAGCCTTTTTCAGTCCTTCTTCTTTTTAAAGTCAAATGATACTTACAAACAATGATAAGAAATGATAATATATATTTAGAATAACTGGTGACCGCCCAATGAATAACATCGTTGATATCATTCCATTGCGGGATTAACGAATTACGTAACTAACAAACCGGTTCAAAACTAGTTGCAGAGCAGCAGACGTATGCAGAAAACTTATGATTATTGAAAACAAATAAATATATTATATTATACCAGATTTATATAGCGCCCTTTTCATGATAAATACGCTCAAAGGCGCTTTACATATAGCAGACGCAGCCACACAGGGCGCGAAATTCATCCTCTACTAGTACAGACACAGAGCAATCTGACCAGAGGGACAGAGTGAGATAAAGCCCACAGAACAGATAGAGAGAACGTTTTAGATACAAACGTGTGCGGCTAACTTAGCCTAGCTCTTTGCGAATAGACAGTCTGGTTCTTTAACGTGCCCGGTGTATAGCACCGATACACGCGAAGCCGTCTTTCCTGAGAAGAACCAGTACAGGCCTCTAGTTAGGTGGGAGACACTCCATAGCATCTCAGAAATTTCCAGTGCCTGGACCGGGATTCGAACCCCGGACCTCTGGATTGACAGTCAAGCGTGTTACCACTAGACCATCGGCCCACCTGCACCTGCACCTAAATGGACATTTAAATTATACACCATTAAGCTAATTTATGAACCACCGATCTGCAATAAGAATTAAGTTTACTGGTGCCATAAGATACTGCTTAGAACATTACCTTCTAAGTTTTGATTCTGAATCTGCAATATATCGTATTCCATGAAATGTTGAGTTCCTACAAAATTCAGTCACATCAGAAACGAATGTACTTGCCGTGCCGCTTTTTCCTTCAGATTTGTTGTTTTTGTCCAGTTCATATGTTCTGTTTAGTATTTCCAGTTCTACATGATCACCTGATACTTTATATCTTTTAGTATGAAGAAACGCAGAATTGTATTTATCCACATTGGCTGCCATTCCACTTGAGAATGAAATAAATTATTGAAGCATTAAACGTTCAAATCTAAGCATGTGGTTTTTTAAAAGAAGAGGACATAATAACGATGCATAAAACGTTTTACTCTGTACCCTTAATTCCTATGACAGCAGTCATTTAAAAATCAATGTTTCCTATTACTGACTGAAACAAAAAAGATATAATATTTACAATTGTTTATAATGTCGTGGGTGATATAAAAGAAAAGGCTTTCTCGTTGTTTGATTCCCATGTGCATACTTTTGTCTTTGTTTTATTATTATGAATATGTATATATTTATTTCAGACGTAAGTTCTGGAAAAAATATCTGTAAGTTATTGCACAAATGACTTTGGAATTATTACACTGTTGTATTTAAGAATCTAAATGATTTGTTATAGACACTTTTTGATGTTTCCGCTACATCCCATTGCTCTCATTACACAGAAATTTTTAAAGGAACATTTTGATTTACCGCAGTTGCTTAAGGAAAGAACTTCTTTTAAAGCATTTCGATATAATATATTTTTATTATTTTAGAATATAGAAGAGATACACGTAATTGTATATCCAGACTTTCACAAAGCTGTTCGTTTATTTCTCCAAAACGGCAATGTTTTATATAAAAAAAAGTTGTTATTGTCGGTTGTGCAATAATATCCGAATTAAAAATAAATACAAGTGTTAATCATACATTTTATCAGTAACATTGTCATACATAAACAACTTGTTGCCTCCTAAGTCTATAATCCCTGATCATGTAAAATTGCATTAATTCCATGTCATAGATCCGTCTATAGATTCTGTTATTTCTATCAATACATAATTTCCAAGCCAACCGATTTCTAAAAGCGTTATAACTAGCCATTAAATTGTGTAACAAATTGAAAAGCATTGATCGACTATTGATTTTAATTAAAGGTAATCATTCCTTTTACGTTTATAAAAATGCGTGAATTGCTTCAACTAACACGTGTTGAATGAACCAGCAGAACATTCCATCCATTTACAATTTTAGTGCCTTTCATTTTACCAGACGTACGTTTGGACGTACTAACCAGATCTAGCAAGCCTGAATAATGTGTCACGTCCATACAATTACATATATTCAAATTGATTTACACAGGGAGGACGTAATATGCATAACTATGTTGTTCACAGTAAATGTCTGGCAACAACATTTCTCTGTCACAAAAGCAGAAATAGTTTTCCATCAAACCATTTTCAGTTTGCCTTTTCTTACGATTTAGGTATAACTAACATATTTCAGTTCTCTTGTGGTGTATACTGTCAGGTTACATCATATACCATAAATTGTTGAGGAAATTTAAAACCGAGCTCTTTTATAGACAACAAAGGAAATCTAAAACCGAACTATTTTAAAAAAGAGACACAAAGCTTAAACGATGAGAACAAATGGGTTTTAGTCAAAAGCGTCCATTTCGTGAGCGTACAAATCATACAAAGTGTCAACAATACTGTAACGTGGTATATTAAATTTTAAAATAATGCATAGAAGAATGAAAAGTGGAAGTTTTAGAAAAATTTATATATAGGTCTATAACTTAATTTGCCAATAATGAAATGTCACCGTTTCAAATAGACATCGACTTTCTGCATAAAAATAATTGTTGCTTTGTATGCAGGTAATGTCACATAATACGACCTTATTTGTTAAAGTAACTCACAAGGTAGAACGCGTCCAAGCAGAATGTAAGCAGACCCGACTTGATCTCATGACATAGACAATGTGATATAACAGATCTTTGTTATATTTGCGTTCGATAACAAACTAGTATTTATAGGTAATTTCTGTACAGACAATGCGTCTTGAATGAGTTGAATAGTAACAAATGTATGGCAAACTATGAACAAACATCTAATACAAAATTTCTTAAATAGAAAATGAATATGATCCTTCTGGTAACCACAGAGGCCAACTTTTCGATTTTATACTTTGGAAGCCTTTTCACTGATATTATGTGGCAAACGATTCATTACTCCGGTTCAGATATCTTATGATTTATAGCCCCTTTTTTACTTTGAATTTCTACCTATTTTATGAACTTTTAAATCGTCTTGGTTATTAATAAATGGATTTGATTTAAACTTGAAATGTTTCCACATCATTACCCCTATCATATGACATGATACCGGCGGAATTATATTCCTTTTATTTTTAGAATTTCTAGTTAATATTTTTTATGGCACTTATTAAAAATTACATTAGTGTCACAATACAGCTCCACGTGTACACATTCACAAAAGCGCACAGAATTCTCACTTATTTTGACCTATGTCAACTAGACCGTAAACACCCCCGCACATGTGGTTTTCCACTGAAATATAATCGATAAATTCAAGGTCAGTATCACCCTTGTGAATGTGTACCGCGTTAACTGTATTGTCCATCACATAGAAACTAGAATTATTACCTATTTAAAACTACAAACTGTCCCCATTTATATATATCTGTATATCAACAGCCGCGAAGACAACTCATATTAGTTAGTTTTATAAACTTTAGCGGAACCTTTTTCTTCCCGTAAACTATGCTACTGACTAAAGATACTGCAGATTTTATAAGATAATAAAATAGAAAGCAGTGAAAAAACAAACTTACACATGTGATGCAAAAAAAATAAAATAAATTGAAAATTACTTTTGACGGATGCAAAAATGGAACGATTGCAAATATCACTGCAAAATGGCCACGTTTTCCTTCACTAATTCGCTGCGGCAACAAGCCAGTATTGATCTAAATTCGTATATATTTTGTCTTAAATTAGAATGTTTCTGATTGTTTAAGCAATTAACTACTAAAATTAAAACGCCATAAGTCTGTAGTACTTTTACCTCGGTGACTTTTAGATCAGCGTACTCAACGAATTACGGAAAGATATAGTTTTGTTCATCTTACTGCCTTACCCAGTTTTCAAAAGTCACAAAATACGCTGTTACGGTCGCTTACGCATAGCATGCACGTTTAAAGCCAATCTTTGACAACTGCGTCAAGGAGTCGGCTCAGTGGTTAGAACATTGGACTAGTACTAGAGCGACCAGGGTTCCAATCCCGCCACAGGAAGTTGAGATCTTTAGTCATAAAATGCTATGCTCTTTGATTTGTAATGGCTAAAAGTCGTAAATACGCATTGATGTATTTTTTAGAAACCATAGAATGGCATTTATAAGAATTCAGAGGTGTACATATTACTGTTTGACTAGAAGGCAGAATGACGGCGTTTTTGTTTTTTTTTTTTTTTTTTTTTTTTTTTTTTTTTTTTTTGTTATTTTCTTTCCACATATCATTTTTCGGTGATTTTAAATTTTAGACAATTTAATATATGTATGCGGCTTTCCAAAATTGGGTTTAAGTCATGAAATGAATACATTTAGACGATGTACTGAAGTTTTAAAATGTCATGAAAAACACATTGTCGTATTGTTCTGAACGTACTTATTATAGTTTTCAAGATATTGGCAAAGTAATTTTTGGCGGGTTAGCTGATTTCTTTTATATCGTAGGTCCAGTTAAATGAGTCCAAGAAATCACAAAGTTTACACATGATAGCATAATTTAGCGAGCTCTCAAGATGAAAAATGCTCTAAATAGTCCGCTGCCAACATTATCTCCTCTCTTAAACGATTGGTCCAATTTTAATCAAATTCTTTAGGGTCTACTTTCAGGTTTGTTCATATCTGGTTGCCACCGCAACTAAGCTAAGAACATTTCAGCAACCATTTGCCAGATGTCATACAAATATTCTTTCGTTGACGTTCCTTTTTCTTTTTTAAATACGGGCATCGGGGTTGAATACATAATTTTCTAATATATCGATAGTAGACATATTTGAGAATCTATAAGCCTGATTCCAAAATAAATTCATGAAAATGTTCCATTTACCGAAATCCTTCAGGTCATTTCATTGCCCCATGATATTGTTCGTGACAGAAATTACATAATATAACAAATTAGTTTTTTGATTATTGATATTTGATATTCCAATTAAGAAACTTAAGTTAAAGCAAACTTTAAAATGTTGTCTGATATATATTCTTTAAAAATCATGAATCAAGCAATAGAACGTGTATGGATCAAAAGGATATGTGAGTCATATGAGGGGAAGTAGTCTACCCCTACCCCCACTACCTCCCTCTCCAAACCACCCCCTTGAAACTGATTCAGATGCTCGAGGTCTACATTACTACGCCTGCTTTAGATTCATAGGTATTGAGTAAAGACCATGGAGAGGGTAAAGCGTATACATTCTTTGTCTTATTTTATTGAAATTATTTGTTTTGATTTATGAAAACAGTATGAGATAGTTACGAGCAAGGTACGAGAAAAAATATCGTAAGTATCTTGTTATGATTGGCCCAATATGTTGTAACGTAAAATGGTTGCATATATAAAATTCTATAGTTGTTAATTCATTTTAATACATTTGATAATATAAAAAGATATTTTAGATAACATTTCATTTTAAAGTGGTGGGAAATTAAGAGAAAAAATTCAATAAAATACTTCCTCATGTTAAAGGGACGTAATTCTGAAGATATACACAAGCATCTTTTTAACTGGGTTTACAAGACATATGTTATGATGATTTTTCATACAAAATAATTTAAATTTCCATGCGTTGACGAAAACGTTACATATAGGACAACAAAATTGACATATAGAGTCACTGGATCTATGCTCGCCCAGGCACATGCTCGCCCATTTTTTGATTTGATGCCAGATTGTGTAATAAAGATGCAAACTTTTATCAGATGTGTTGTTTATTTTTTGTAACCTTTGTGTCCCACTTTCTGTCCTCACCTTTGAAGAGTTTCCGGTTCCGGTCAAGGTCGATAGCAGACGAAAATAAAAGTGAAAGTGAAACCAAAAGTGAAAGTGGCCAAAAAGAAACATGACTTAAAATAAATATTTTCAAAAAAAAATGGTTAAAAACTGTTGCAAAACTAAAGGTTAAACATAGTATGAACTTATTATGCAGTTTATTTCAAACTATCAGACCAAATAATGATTTTATATCAGCAAATATTCGTCGACTCCGGGCTGTCAAAATTGTTTTCGAAATGCTGCTTCCAGGGCAAAAACAATTACAGACAACTTTACCATCATCTTTCACATCTAGTTTATTTAAATGTAATTAAAAATATGTTGTTTATGCAATTTTGTGATTCGTCTGCACCCTACCCATAACTTCTAGGCAAGAATGCTGCATCATTAGTTTTTACAGTAAATACGTTTTGATAACTTCTATTGTATAACTATTATGCTTTTTGCGGGAGTAAAGATGTTGTTGAGAATACTGATAGATTAGACTAAATGTTTATCTTGTCATTTAATACATACATGGTTTTCTTTTTAAAATATACCACTGGGCGAGCATGGGTCCTGTCCACCTGGAAAAACGATGGAAACAGTATAGTGGTGTTATGCCCGATTTTCAAAGTCCCGGATGTAAGTGTTTACTAAAAATTGGGTCATTTGAATGGGATAATGCCTGCGTAGAACTAACGAGGCAAAGAAGTTGATATATAGTATTATAATAAAAATATTGCAATTTTAATGCCTTTTCTGGGCGAGGACTGGAAAATTTTGTTTAGCAAAAAGTAGAATCTATTTGGTTAAATAGTACATTATTTGCCATATCTTAATTATTTAACATTAATTTTTGGCAAAACTTTTGTTAGAAACAATATTCGAAGAACATTTTTCAAAATGGCGGATATCTTGAAAAAAAAAACGCTCGTACATACTTAAGTGCACTATTCTTTTGCATGTTTATCTTAAACCTAAAATTATCTAACCTATCAATATAATGACCTGTTACGCTGGAACTATTAATAACCAAAAATGAATTCCCAGACATTCAAGATCGTCACAAATATACAGTCACTTTTCAGGATTACTTTACTCCCTAGATTGATTCATTTCAGAAAAGCAGGTAAATAAACCTAGATTTAATCCATATTTCAAAAATGAAATAAAGACTAGTTTAAATGTACTTTGGTTGATGTATAATAATATCGATAAATTAAACAGTCTCGGCTATAAAAATTAAGTAAATCATATTTATGCATTACACGCTGGTATTACGAAGATATCGTATGTCTTTTATGGGTGATTAATCCCATTATTAAATGTTCAATGTTTGCTTTATAACACTTATCAAAAGAATATGTTAGTTAAGAATGTCCTTTTATCAGCCAGTTGCCAAATATTTGTTGCATGAATTGAAATGTAATATAATGGTCATCTGGTCGGACTTTATTGTTAATTGCTGTGTAAGGAATATTCAGTAAGTGTTTCGTACAAAAACAGCAGTTACAACAAGCTGGAAATAATAAACAGTATTCTACGATAATAGGAAGAAGGCCCATATGGCATAAACCAAATGAGCAAGTCACGTGATAGAATGCGATCAAATAATTGTGATGATATAACAAAGAATAAAAGTGTACGTGCACAAAGAACGTTCTGTTGAAATATTGAATTACCTAGCAAAAAAACACGGCTATTAAAGTAAAAAGGATTAAAGGTTCAACGGATTATTGGATATTGTGCAATACACGGAGGTGTCACTTTTTTGTTGTTGTTGTTTTTAACTAGCTCATGAGTTTACATCAACTCAAATTTATATAACTGTACAACATTATGTATGTATAATACTGTTTCGTTATAACACACATAGATCATATTTATCATACGCAGAAACAAGGTATAGCTGCAAACATATTTGGGACTGGTTAAGGTCGCTGACTTCGGATCACTTGCTCCTCACCTATGATGGTTCTAAACCCCGCTTTTGGTATAGAATATTTCGAGTGAAAAAGTCATCCAGCTGGTTTACGGAAGGTCGGTGGTTCTACCTAGGTACCCGCCAATGCCTGACACAAAGCCCGGAATAGCACATGGGGTCTTTCTCCACCATGAAAAGCTGGAAAAGTCGTCATATGACTTAAGTTGTATTGATGATTGTGACTGAAAACCTGACAAAAAACAAAACAAATATTATGATTATGATCTATCGATAGTGTTTCTGATTTCAAATTATTTAAATGTGTACATATTTAATTGCATAAATACATTTTTATCTAATATTCAAAAAATTATTCAATGCCAAGATGTTTCCTCTAATCCAAATGTACCTTTACGTAAATTGTAAAATGATGAACTTTTAAGGTAGTTTTGCACGTTTGAAAAACCGGAAGTGATGGCGTAACGTCATTTATCCAGAAAACGTGGAATAAAGCCTGGATTCTGCGTACGGAAATGAAAATCATCTTATGAACTAATAGCAACCTATGGTCAAATTTACTTCAATGGCACTGTTACTGTCTTTCTAAAGTTAAAATATGATATTAAAACATCTGACACGTAAAAAATGTAAAATAATGTCTTAAAATTAGCGTGAAAAAGTGCGGTTCACTTTAATTATGGTCAAATATCTCAAACTTAAGCACACGGACTCATACATTTTAGTTCACCACATTATAGGTCATATGTTTATTTACAACTGTGGGAAGTTTCATTAAATTCTACGTAGCAGGAAAAATTCTATTTGCAAAAATGTTATGAAAATTATGATTTTCCATAGACCTCCATTATGAAAAAATGCGTCAGGTCTCATTTTTTCAAATCAGTCCAGCAAAAAATCAAGCACACGACTCTATCTTTTTAATTTGCTGAATTCTCTAGGTATATTCTTAAGTTTTGAAAACTCCGAGTTTAATCAAATTCTACATTGTAGAAGAAAATTCGATCCAAACGTGCAGAACAACCTTAAATAGTAATGATTACAAAGCCTGTTTATCAGAAATGTTTAATTATCTTTTAAATGTCATCTTTACCATTATTATTATTTCAAATATTCAAATATTATCTGGAGTTTAGATATTTTAAAACAACTAAATATATATTATAATAGTTTTATCCGCTTCAGAAATATGGAGAGGTTGCTTAGGGCCACTACATTGCTGGATAATTTTTCACAGAAACAAACACATTCAGTCCAAAAGAGACTTTGTTATATTGGACGACAAATTGATGGCTTTATTGAAAACACTTCATCAAAGAACGGATACATTATCCAAGTTCTTTTGCGTCTACCAATTATTCTCGCGATGCACGTGTGGCTACTGCTTGGTCCGGCTACAGAAAACAGAGCGTTTGATTTGCCGCTGCTCTGTATCAGGTTAAGTGGTAAGATGATATGTTCACTGTTCATACTTTCGATTGTTTATACTTCTAACTAGTAAATGACGTATTTCAAAGAAAATGCTAACTCAAATTCTAATTACATAATAGCATCTATTTATGGATGATTTAGTTCAGATTGTAAGGTATATATTTACTTGCCATTTTTTATTAACGAATAAGTTAAGGATTAAAGTGGATTTATCCGCGCCACCAGAAAAGAAAGAGAAACTGTAGACGTAGGAAGTTAAAATGTTTAGCTACATTTTACATACACTGCACTGATAATGTAAAAATGTTATTGATTTTTTACAAAATTAATGATTAATACGTATAAGTATATTCAACAGGGGCTTTTGGAATATTGTGTTCGTGGATGTTCGGGACGGAAACCTTACTGCTGTTATATGTGTCAATATTCGGAGAACTGAGTATAGGATATGTGGAGGAGGCATTGTTCTGGACGTTCCAAAATAATGCTGACAATGTTTGCTACATGACAAATGTAATCGCATGGGGTGATGATGATGACTTCTGGTGGATGCCTGTTATAACCATGTTTTTAATTGAAACTGCATACTTTTGGTTCTTCACACGAATCCGATTCAATCTGCTTGGTGCAAGCTTGCTAACATTTATTCCCTTTCTAAGTGTGTTAATCCTTCCAGCTTTTGGTATTTTTCAAAACGTAACATCTACGGCCGCCTTTTGTGTGAATAAGATAAGATTGATTATTGTCATGATAGAAATGTCTGAAGACTTCGAGTTTATGGATAAAGTTTTTGATCTCCAAAAACTAAATGTAGAGATTGTACGATACAAAGGACTTAACAGAATTGAAAAAGCAAAGTCTTTAAGACGTATTAAGCACTTGGAACAACGGGTAAACGTAAATCTGGGACTTCAACAGATTCTGAACAATTTTACAAGCAAATTTATCCAACATATGTCTCTTAGTTTCGGAATCTGTTATTTTAGTGCAGCACTTATTCTAGAACTACTGGTGTTTAGGACATCAGTTTCTCATGCATTAGATTTTTACTTTGTTATCCAGTTTTTCATAGCGTGGTCAACATCACCTGCAATAGTTATGGTACTGGCAAGTTTCTTCGGGTTAATTGGGTCTCTGTTGAATGGTCTAGGTGTGTGGCTTACAACATGGGACATAGATTTTGCTGATGCAGTAAATTCTAGTAACGGAATGGTATCACAATTGTTCTTTCTACAGTTATTGATAGAGTCTGGCATTCCATCAAATTACATTAATATAGATATAGAATCTTTGATTGTTGTTGTGCTGTTAGACATATATGGCAGTTTAACGATAGCATTTCTTCAAACTACAAGTAAAATACTTGAGATCAGCAACCGAGGTTCAACTCTTCCTGTTTGGTTTTATTTCCGTGTGCTCATTGTTATCATCGCATTTGTGATAGCACCTGTAAGTGTTTCAATCATTGTGGCAAGCATCCTAATGATCCATGGATGTTATTCTTCTCTTCAGGGTGTGCAGGCTTAATTTCAGAAGCTCTATTTTTAGGACTTGAGTGGTCTTTGATATCACTGACGTGGTATACTGACACATATTTGACTCTTATCGAAAACTGCATCGACTATACTCGTGTTGCTAAACAAGTCAGCTGTATTTTTCTGTTGCCTTTCCAGATATACTGTAGATATCACATACGCTCTTTGAGAGCATGGTGGATGCTACGAGCTGGAAATTTAATTCTTGGTTATATTTTACTTGCTTCCATTACGGTTTCTCAACAAGTTACAATGTACAGAAGACGCAAACGGTTGCTACATTTGGTTGACAGTTTTGACAATGTATCTTACTCATATTTGTCACCGGTTGAACATGCAGAACCTGTTTGTTCCATTTGTTTCTCGGTTTTAGAAGAGGGAAAAGCACTTCCGTGTAAGCACACATTTCATAAACTGTGCTTGCAAAGATGGTTCCAAGTAAGGACGGTGTGTCCGCTATGTAATACAGAAATACAATAACGTCAGAAAGGAACCATTTTTATGCCTTGAGATCTAGTTTTGATACCCTTATTACGATCAATGATGATCGACATTGCATGTTATTACATAAAGAAATTGATGTTTTATTGCATATAGAATATCTATGGTTTGCATTGCATGTTACTGCCTTAAAGAAACTGATGTTTTATTGCATACAGAATAGCTACACAGACATCAGTTTACTTCCGACAATTACATTTCCATCAGTAGGCGTCCTCTAAATATGACAAATTCTTTGTCATTTTGCAAAGTATTCTTAAGAAAACCAAAGGCTTTTCTAAAACCAGATATACATAATATATGGATATATAGTATTTATACGACGCAAACAAATTTAACAACGAAACACTATGTTCTACACATCTAGTTTTTGACAATCATTATTATTTGTTATTTTCTCGCTGACATTTATAATACAGTACGAAAGTATGTGTTTTACAATTAAGTGATATCTAACAGGAACTGTATGAAGCTAATTTGTTAACTATTGTTTCAAATCATAGTCTCGGACGAAAGTTTTATAAGCATAATGTACATAAACAAAATGATTTCTTCAAACTAACTGTATTAAGCAAATACATGTATAGGTCTCAAACTGATAATTGTTTCAAACCTGACTGTTTGACATATATCTGTTTCAAACCAAATGGTTCTACCAAAATAATGTTTCAAACCTATTTTCTAAAATATTGTTTCGGGCTTGGTTTTATAAATTAGACAAGATGGTATCATTTTCCTCAAACTTCATAGCTTATAGTTAGGGACAAACGATTGTGTAAATGATTTGAAATGTATGGAATAAATCAATGTTTAATCAGTGTTTCGATCTATATAATTTGTTTTAGACTGATTGTACCAGTATCTCCTGCCAAGTGTATGCATGGTTGATACTCGTCCCAGCAAATCCTGAGACAATTATGATTTAATATTGTCGCTGCCTTTCTCAGCTCATTCAGAGACTATTGAATACTTACCTGACCTGTATGACACGGGCGAAGCTCTAGTTTCAGAGAACCACTCATCTAAAGCTCCTACCGCTAGGTAAAATATCGATGTGTTTCCATTAGAACCTATACTTAAATAATCGATTATTAATTACCTCCTACAGCTGTTGACGAGCTGACATGCTTTATCTATATGACATAGGAAGTTATGCGTCTGAGTAGTGGTCATGAGTGTAACTTTAATCGTAATTTTAACTTAAAGCGAAAGCAATAATGTTACACAAAAGATATTATGGCGGAAGACGCCAAAACGAAAACACGAAAAGTCCACAAATAAGACAGTTGTTGTGATTTCGTGCCGGCGGTGCGAAAACACGATAACTCGACAAATAAGGTATTTGTCGTGTTTTCGTGTCGGCGGGGCAATGTCACGACAACACAACAAATAAAGGTCGCCAAAACGACATATTTGTACCCAACAACACGAAAACTCGACTGTCTGCGACAAATAAATATCTCGTGCCGGCGCCCTTTAAACGTCGTGTTTTCCTGTGTTATCGCCTGATAACCCTGTTAATACTATGTTAAGCTTTGACTTTCATGTGTGGTCTCGACCTATATGCTAGGGGTCTTGGTATTGTGCTTAATATAGGGAGCATTTGTTACAAGTAATATCAGAATCCCTAGATGGACGGTTGAGTTATAGACCGAACAGGAAAAGAGCCTATTAATCTTCGACCTTCAAGTGGGACTTGGCATTTGAGCATAGTGTCTAGGCGTTGTGCACGACACGTCGTCTAATTTTGGGGACCGTTTGTGCCAAGTATTATCATAATCCCTCAATGGATGAAATTCTTTATCGGACACGAACCAGACTTTGCTAGTACCGTGTTAATCTTTGACCTGCAACTTGACCTTTATGCTAGGAGCATGAACGTTTTGTATAGCACATTGCCTTATTTTGGGGAATATGTGTGCCAAGAAATATTAAAATCCCTTGATGGATGGTTGAGTTACAGACTTGAGAAGAAACCCCCTATTTGACGCTTGACCTCCAAGTGTGACCTCGACCTTTGCGTTAGGGGTTAGGTTTGCGCATGACACGTTGTTTTATTATGATGAATTTTTATGCGAATCAACCTTAAATTCCAGTGATGGGTTACGGAGTTATGAACCGGACAAGAAAGTGCGGACGGACAGACGGACGGAATAAAGAACGGTTGGAAAAGTGCAATCCAATAGTGCCTAAAACTGGTTTTGAACCAGTAGGGGATTAATAACTTGACTTGAATGGAAGTAACACAACACCTTGCATCATCCTCAATAACTTTAAGGATTTTTGATAACACAGATTTTTAAGGCATTCAGCCATGTCAAATGTCAAATATAATCTGGAAAGCAGATCCCTCGGAAGCACCGAGAACAATGAAAACAGTGAAAAAGTCCTACGTCACGATCAATGAATTGTGACCACAGAAACTACTATTGTAATGACTGGTGAGAAATCTTTCATATTAAACAAGTTTCAGAACACTGGTTTCATCCGTGAGATATATTTATTTATTTATTTTGTTGGGTTTATTGTCGCACCGACACAATTTTAGGTCATATGGCGACTTTCCAGCTTTAATGGTGGAGGAAGACCCCAGGTGCCCCTCCGTGCACAATTTCATCACGAGCGGGCACCTGGGTAGAACCACCGACCTTCCGTAAGCCAGCTGGATGGCTTCCTCACGTGAAGAATTCTACGCCCCAAATGAGGTTTCGAACCCACATCGATGAGGGGCAAATGGTTTGAAGTCAACGACTCTAACCACTCGGCCACGGAAACCCCCCGTGAGATATAAGGTCAACATAACTTCATGTCCACTTCATTTATCTTTTTACTCCTTTGTTTCTTCATTGAAGTTCGTTTTGTTTGTTTTGTTGGATTTAACGTCGCACCGACACATGATAGGTCATATGGCGACTTTCCAGCTTTAATAGTGGAGAAAGACCCCAGGTGCCCCTCCGTGCATTATTTCAACACGAGCGGGCACCTTGGTAGAACCACCGACCTTCCGTAAGCCGGCTGGATGGCTTCCTCACATGAAGAATTCTACGCCCCAAATGAGGTTTCGAACCCACATCGATGAGGGGCAAATGGTTTGAAGTCAGCGACTCTAACCACTCGGCCACGGAAGACCCCCGTGAGATATAAGGTCAACATAACTTCATGTCCACTTCATTTATCTTTTTACTCCTTTGTTTCTTCATTGAAGGGTCGTAAGGACAGTTTATACAATGAGATAAATGTGCAACACTAAACTCCTTGCCATGACCTTCCAAGGTCAAACGCTGGGATCAAAGGCCATACAGGCATTATTATGAGTTATAGCGTCATTATCAAACTTTCATCGAGTTCATACTTCAGGCGGCATTGACGTATGTGAAAAGTGTACATCAGTTTAATGAAAAATTGCTATCAAGACGAAATGTCATCTTAATTCATGTTTACACCAGTCTTAAAATTTGTTGCAAAATAATTATCAAATAAGCTAGTAATTTATATTATAGATAAAAATAGCATTTAATAACACTTCCACAAATATAGCGCTTAATAACAGTTTATCTTAAATCTAAAAATATCTCAATGACTTGTTACGCTGGAACTATTAATAACCTAAACTAATAATCGTCGCCTTTTTCAGCCTCGGAATAGCAGAAATAAACGTATTTCAAAAATGTCAAAAAAGAATAATTTATGTGTTCTTTTGGTTGATGCATAATAATATGGAAAAAATAAAAAGACTTGTAAAAATAACGTTAATTATATTTATGAATTAACTATTTGCATTTAACGAAGGTATCGTATGTGTCTTTTATGGATTAATGATCACAATGTTAAGTAAAAGTTCAATGTTTGCTCAACACATGTTTTTAGAAATGTCCTTTTATCAGCCAATCGCAACATATTTACTACATGACTTTGAAATATAATATAAAGTTAACCTGGTCAGACTTTTATATTAACTGCTGTTGAAGAAATATTCAATAAATGTTTCGAACAAAAACGGCAGTACCAGCAAACTGGTAATTCAGTTTTTCCTAAACAATGAATGACAGCGAATATTTCATGTTAATATAAAGGCTATTGTACAAAGAACAAGCCATCTGATCTGATGTGTCAACGATTTACCGATCCTAAACTAATTAGCTACCTCCTGCAATGTCACTCTGCGATCTTTGTTGACAAAAAGCTCAATATTCGCCATTGTAGGGGCCACCGCCTTAGTGGGCCTCACTGGCATATGCTTGTCCCTCACGTTGGTCCTGCCCTCCCTAAACTGAGAAACCCAGCTATAAAAGGTTGAACGGGATATGCTGGCTTTAGGGGGGAACCCTACAACCTTTAAAAATGAGGCAAGATTTTACACCCTCTAAAAGCAGGATTGTTTTACCGATCTCTGTTCCTCCAGCTTAGAGTTCACGGTAGCCCTAACATCTACATTGTTTAAATTCTAAAAACTTCGTTTATACACACCTCTCATTGAAACTAAACTGAGCGATTTATAGGCGATAAAATGTAGTTTCGCTAATGTATGTAAACATTTTAATAGGAAGATCTTATTTCGTACTGAGTAAACCAAAGGCCCATATGAAGAAATATAACATCATATGAACAAGTAAGGTGACATAATGCAATCATATCATGGTGATGATCTAACCAAGTATAAAAGTGTAAGTTTAAGCACAAAAATCTGTTAAAATACTTAAGACCAATTCTCTGTAAGAACCAAAAAATTAAAGAAGGGGTCGGAAACTCATAGTCTCAGAATTACTTCATATTTGCACCCTTTTTAGTATTCAAGCCATATATGAAGAATCAAGGGGGAAAAGGTATGAATCAGCTCTGGTTACCATGGAAACGGGAACATTATACTTTTTGCGAAAAATGGCAATTTCTGAGAGTCAAATTTTACTAAAATGTTACAATTTTCTTTACACATAGTGGTCTCTATGTCTGCAATAGAGCACTAATTTTCATATTTGCCTGAAATACATACCTGAAGTAATTATTGAAAACAAATATTGTCTTCCAACATATTCACAGTTTTAGAAGCAACAATTTTATAAATACCCCCTTTTAAGATTTTACATTATCTTTAAAAATTGGTCTGCATGTATATTTTTCAACTTCTAATAGAAAATAAAGTGCACGCATCGGAATATAATACTTGTATGGATTCAGCAGAGCTATGATACCCATTTCAATTTAAGGTGGAATTTTAGTGGGTCATTCATATTTTAACTTTTTACAGAAATTTGAAAATTGACAAAAAATGAGTTTTCAGCAAACTCATTTATGCCTAAATTACAGAATAACCTGAAATAATATTACATTGCCAGATACAGAATTGTTGCAAAACATAAGTATTTCATGTAAAATAATTTTACAAAGTTATACTGTCCAACACTTTGTCTAGAAATTAAGGAGAATGTTCCGTTACCATGGCAACGTACAAGAAAATTATAATTCAGACCTTTTTAAAGCACTTTCTGTATCAATTTTGTATTCTATGAAACAAGAAAAGTTCATCTGCAAACTGTCAATGCATCTAACGCACCTGAAGCACATTCTGGGCAGAATTAAGAAGGATACAACCATAATCATGATCTATGAAACTTAAAGCATTGTCACAAGGTCAGTTCTCAACAACCTTGTATGCACTTTTCTTTCTTTTGGGTAAACTAATTTTGAGTTTCAAAGCAGTTGGAAATACTCATAACCAACTGACACTGGCCTTTAAGGTATTGTATGGTTACTAATCATGACTGTCCAATTTTTTTTTCAAGTTGCCATGGTTACAACATTCATTTTGCATTAAAAAAACAGGGATCATCCTAGGTCAAAATTTGAGGGAGAAGTCCTCCACAGAATTTAGGGAGAAATCGAGGAATTTAAGGAGAAGAATCGGCATAAAAATATCTATGTGTGTTTGTGTAAAGACAGTGTCCTTTCACCTTTGGAAATCATTTTGTTGCCATGGAAACAAATAGTAGTAAAAGCAAAATCATGTCTACTTCGCCATTTGATTTAATATTTACATTTTAAATACATTTCAAAATTATGAACAAATAACAGTGTAATCCAAGACTGAAAAATATCATGATAATTAAAAAGTAATACAGTATGTTTATGTAATAACAATCATGATGCACATTCTTCCTTTAACAATCAAATTAAATCAAATTATCTACAGAACAGTTTAGTCAATATTTTGCTAGATACAACTTTAAATGAGCCGCGCCATGAGAAAACCAACATAGTGCGTTTGCGACCAGCATGGATCCATACCAGCCTGTGCATCAGTGCAGTCTGGTCAGGATCCATGCTGTTCACTAACAGTTTCTCTAATTGCAATATGCTTTGAAAGCGAACAGGATGGATCCTGATCAGACTGCGCGGGCTGCTCTGGATCTATGCTGGTCGCAAAGCCAATATGTTGGTTTTCTCATGGTGCGGCTCAAATGTATTTAATTCTTTCAAACTATCAAGACAATGGCTAGACTTTTTACGGATAGCTATAGATAATGTAGATTTAAGACTTTACTAAGTTTATTCAGAAAAACCCTGATCATGCACATTCCAGTGCCAGTAAATACTCAGTTAATACAAACTGCAGTTGCAGAAATATCTCCTAATGCTTTTTCCAAAATTTATCAAAATACACAACTAAATCTACTTTATTTATTAAAGTAAATACATGCTTGTAAAATAGGATGTTATATGCCTTGTATATCTTAGTATGAAACCTGTTTTACAGATGACAATTTTACTGGATTTCTAAAGATTAATAGATGTTGTTACATGAATGAGGTCTTAAATTAGTCAGAAAGTCAGCTAGAAACTCAGATGTTCTCTTTAATCATTGGCCAATTAGTATATATGGGCTTAAGTTATAACCTAACACAATATAGGTAGCTTTACAAATGTATGAATTTTCATTAAAATCTGCATTGCAACATTCTTAAAAAATAAATTTCATCAGAAAATATGATTTTATGATACAGGCTTAAGAGGGAAAAAGAATTGTAATATTTCAACAGTCTCACAAAATCAAGTATACTAATTCAACCATTGTTTTGCTGTATTTTCTCAGTATTTTTTAAAGATTTAAAAAATCTATATGAAATAAAATTATCTATGGTAGAAAATATACAATTAGATCTGCATATGTTTGAGTAATAAGCCTTCATGTATAATTATGCTGTAAATTGGTAACCAAATCTGATGAGAACTGCAAAATATGTGCTTTTTTACAAATATTCAAAGACTGTCATGTGTTTATTCCATTTAGATATGTTCAAGTGCATCTATTTCAAAATACATTAAATTTTATCAAATTTAAATATAACAAATTTAATGTTATACATGCAAAAGTAATCAAACAGTATCAAATTTTTTTTATTTCAATATAAACATGATAAAGTCAAGAATAAAGATATTTTTCAATTACAGGGCCTTTGGTTAAACAACTATCAACATTTTTAAGAAATGACATTCTAATTGTTTTTCCATAAATCTGAAAAAAAAACATTAATGCAAACAACATACATTCTTGTAATTCCATCTTCAGGGTGTCCAGTGTGAGTTCTTCTATTTATGTCAAAGGCACCAATCATTATTTTGGTCTGTGGCAATCCAAAAAAGGTACATATCTTTACTATTCAGATGTCCATAACTTATTCCAAAAACACTAATTGATGATTCCCCACTTTCAGCCTCTCTGGGAAACACACACACACTATTTTCATAAACATTTTGCCTTCACAATGACATACTGCATTTCAAACTTGTGTCCTCTACTATACAGATGAAATGTCATCTTGTCAACACTAAACTACCTGGATCAGACAGTTATGTCACAGGCTGCACATTTGCAAGTTATAAAAAGTCTTTTTAGCAGTCCTTGTTATTTTTATTTGATACAGAATCTTGAGAAGGCTGGCTCTTCAGGTGATATCAGAGGTCTTCTGACTGCATTTACTTTTACCCTGACTGTAGCTGTCACTGAAAAATAGAGATGTGAGAGAATAACAATCTGAATGTCTTTCATTTGACTATGGGTGGTGGTGGGATGGGGATGGGCTCTCCAGTTAAAATATTTGTGACATCATGTTACTGGGTAGAACTACTGATCTTCTACAAGCCAGCTGGAGGGTTTCCTTTCACAAATTTGTAAATGAATAAAAATTACATACACTATTTCAATCATTTAATAAATTTTGTATAAGTAAATGTATAATATATACATCTTTCTTTTATTCTTTTAATGAAAATAATTTATCACATAGACCTCCCCCTCCTTGAAATGATTTTAAAAGGAACAATTGTATGAAATACATTAAATACTTTTGACTTTGCTACACTTTGATTAAATTTAAGATACATGAAATTCTAAACAAAGTTCATAAATACTCTGTCAAAAAATAACATTCAATAAAGCATTTATAAAGATCTGAAATCAGACCTGATCAGAGACTAAGACAAACTATAAATAAAATGTAGATACCTTCCTTCCTTTTATTCCAATATAAGCATGATGATGATCATTCATTCTTTGAAGAATTAGTCTGGAATATACACAAATCAAACTAAAATGGTTGTTACTGTTGTTACATTTTGACAGATACAGGATTTCATCCTTTTCAACATTATATGGGCCACTTTAAAAGTAAAATCTGTTTCTCATACATGTGCAGAGGGTCCTTTTCTGAAAAAAGGTATATTTTAAAATTTCAAAAACTTATCAATATTTATAGTCACAATACAAATGTATGTCAATTTAAGTTATATGAAGTCCTACTAGCTATTCTTGTATCATAGATTGAGAGGTCAAGATTTCATACTTGTATGAATATGGGCATGTGGGGGACTTTATTCTTTATTTAAATACATGTAGGCCTCTGATGTGTAAATATATATAAAAACATATTAACTTTGACACAAACCATTTACATTCAATATGTACTTGTAAAACAGGCATGTGCAGATTAAAACATGCTGACTTATGTGTAGCAATGGATGCAATTAAATGTTTTCATTTTTCAGCATTCAGTGAGTTTTTACTTCAGTAAGTCTATATTTCTGCAGGTACTTTGGCAAACACATACACTGTTGCAAATGACTAAATTATGATTACCTCTCTAGAACATCCACTCACTTCATAGTTGTTTGAAACTTTATCATCAAGCAGTCATTTTCAAAAGAAACAACTCACAGCTGAAAAACAAAACAAATAAATTTACAAAAATATATACATTTTGAAATGAAAATATGTCTTTATCTGCTTTTTACAAATAACATAAAAAGCATGCTAATGGTCATTTACAACTAAAATCAGGGTTTTTTCCATTATAAATCTACCTCCAAAAAAATGAGGTAATCCCAAAGAAAACAGTATGTTTCTTCCCAAGTCTGAATATGAAATTCCCAAATGTGTTACCTTATATGGTTGTTTGATGTTTTAAAATGGTTTTGAAATTTGTATATATCTATATTTAGGTTATTACAACAACATTTATAGTGTTGCTTATTTACACAAAAAATATCTTTACATAGATTTTGGTAATTTGGAAATTTCCACATTAGACAATTTCTGAGAGTATTTTCCCAATTCCACTGGTGTTGGTGCATGGAATTCCCAAAATGATGGAAAAATGCCTGTAAGATTTATCTTGGTAAAATAATAGGAAATGTCTGTCCAATATTTAAGAAAATAACCTCTGTATGGTCTTTGAATCTGTTGAAGGAAGTGAGCACTTATCTTGCATAGCTTGGAATTTTTACATGTCATATTAAAACATAAAATATTATGAGACTCACCTGTTTTCATTGTAGTGTTATCCTTTAACACTGATCCTTCAGTCAGTTGATACAAACTTCACTTATGGAAATAAACACACAGATGTCAGACTGATGTCTATCCACAGTTTAGACTCTTTTCTGCCAGAGTATTTTCCCCAAACAATGTCGCTATTCAGCAAATTTTAAACGTGGACTTGGTTTGAAGGGACACATCCAAGCATCCCATGCCCATTTAGCATAAAATCTCTGACTGTCATTGTATCTATATACTAAAAATTTGCAAAATCCGAGTAGAAATCTGAATTCAGCATAATCCAGGAAGTAAACTTAGATAAGCTCTTTGTGATTTCCTAAATGAAGAGCATCAAGGGGAGGTAATAAAAATAGGAAAAATGCCCCAAATCATAAACTTTGGCCCAAATCTACAAGAATGTGTCTGAATGACCCACTACGATTTATGTTTCTTTTTGAAATAACATCTTCCCTTTAAACAAACAAATATACTTTTCTGCTGAGACCTGTGCACTTTTCAAGATGTAGAGCATAATATAAACATATGTTTTGCTCCATAAATATATTTTTCTTGCAGATAAAAGTCTAGATCATACAAGAATCAAATAAATATTTGGAAATATTAGTTTGGTATGAAACCTTGTTCATTTGCCTTTAAAATTTGCAAGTACGAAAATAAAGGACACTTTCTAGTACTTTCCAGATAACAAAATAGGCATGCACCCCTACTTTTTTGAAAATTCAGCAAGTTGGGGATTTGCATCCTCGTTTCCATGGTAACTGGGACATATATTGAAAAAATGAAAAACAAGATTTTCTTAATTTTGCACCCTCTTCAAGAAAAAATCGGTTTAAAGGAAATCTGTGACTATGAGTTTCCAACTTTTTTTGGTTTTTACAGAGAATTGGTCTTAATTGCTTAGCCAAAAACAACAACTATTAAAGTAAGAAGAATTAAGGGTTCAACGGACTATTGGATACTGGACAATATGCGGCGAAGATGTCACTTTTTGGGTTTCTTTTGTTGTTGTTTTTAACCATCTCATGAGTTTATATCAGCTCAAATTTACATAATTGTACAACATTATATACGTATAATACTGTATCACTATAATATACATAAATCATACTGATCATTAACTTCACTCGAGTTGCTAACAAGTCAGCTACATTTTTCTGATGCCTTTCCAGATATACTGTGTATATCATATACGCTCTCTAAGAGCATGCAATTTAATTCTCAGCTACATTTTACTTGTTACCAATACGGTTTCTCAACAAGTTGCAATGTACGGAAGACGCAAACGCATGTTTGTTCTATTTGTTCCTCGCTTATAGAAGAGAGAAAAGCACTTCCATGTAAGCACACATTTCATAAACTGTGCTTGCAAAGATGGTTCCGAGTAAAGAGAGTGGTTCCGCTTTGTAATAAAGAAAAACAATAACATCGTGATTTTTCGGTGAAAACAAAAGGGAAATTATTCAATTGTTTCTTAAAGCAATGATGATTATAGGAACCATTCTTATGCCTTAAGATCGAGTTTTGGTGTTTTAATGCATAAAGAATATAAACACATACATCAGTTTTACTTCCGACAATTAAATTTCCATCCACAGGCATGCTGTAGATATAGTGAAAGTTCTTTGTCACTTTTCAAAGTATTCTTAAAAAACAGATATTTTTCTAAAACACGATATATAATAAAAAGACTGAACGACAATCCAGATAGCGTCCAACAACGAGACGCATCTACTTTTTGACAATCATTATTATTTGTTTCGTTTTCTTTCGCCGGCATTTATAATACAGTATGCGTTTTATAATTAGTGATAGAACAGACATTGTATGAAGTCGGTTTGTTAACTATTGTTTCGAACATTATTAATTTCAAATCATAGTCTCAGACGAATGTTTGATAAACATAATTTCTTCAAACTAACTGTATTAAACAAACACATTTATATGTCTCAAACTGATAATTGTTTCAAACCCTGACTGTTGGACAAATGTTTGTTTCAAACCAAATGGTTCAACCAAAATAGTTTTTCAGACCTATTTTTTAAATGATTGTTTCGGGCTTTATAAATTAAACAAGATGGTATCATTTTCCTCAAACTTCATAGCTTATGATTAGGTACAAATGATTGTGTAAATGATTTGAAATGTATGGAATAAATTATTGATTAATCAGTGTTTCGATCTATATAATTTGTTTTAGAATGATTGCACTGCCTGTCTTAGCCAGTCTCTCCTGCCAAGTATATGCATTGTTTATACCCATCTCAGTCTACCCTAAAACAATTATGATTTACATGTTTCCGAAATTATATTGTCGCTTCCTTTCTCTGCTCAGTCAGAGACAGTTGAATATTTACCTGGCTTGTATGGAACCTATGACACGGGCGGAAATCTAGGTATAGAGAACCCCTCAACTTAAAGCTCCTACCGCAAGGTAAAATATCGATGTGTTTCCATTAGAACATGTACGTAATTACCTCCTACCGATATCAAGACGGAAGACGCCAAAATAAAAACACGAAAACTCCACAAATAAGATAGTTCTCGTGATTTCGTGCCGTCGGTTCAAAAACACGATAACTCGACAAATAAGGCATTTGTCGTGTTTTCGTATCGGCGGTGCAAAGTCACGACAACGCAACAACTAAGGGGCGCCAAAATGACATATTTGTACCCACCAACACGAAAACTCGAAAAATAAATATCTCATGCCGGCGCCCTATAAACGTCGTGTTTTCCTGTAAAATGTGTCAAGTGGTGTTTTCGCCTCGCTAACACGACATGGCAGAAATCAGCTGCCACAACAACTGGTCTCATTTTGTATGAGACACTATGTAATTTTTAAATGAGCTGCGTGATTTGCCTGATATTTGGCATAATATCAAACATTATATTTTTAGTGTTTACGTATCTTCATTATGGTTATCTACGCACTAAAGTTAGATAGTGTGGAATCCCAAACAGATAATGACGCAATAAATGATCCTATCTGAAGAAATATCTCGATTCTATATATGTGAATATAACAAACATGAAAAGGTAAAGCTTTTATAGATATAGCTGCCTGAATGATATGTAATATCTTATACTCTTTTACAACGATGTGTATATAAGTGGGTTTTTGTATTGTCTTTTTGCGTCATTGTTTTCGGATCATATTTTGTTTGTTATAATGCCAAACTATTTAATCGCTGTCTTTATGTATCAATATTAATCTTTGCTTTATGTGTATGCTGACTGCATTAAAAGAAGACTATGTGAATATCCCCTGATATATATCATTTCAAATAGAAAGTGCTGGTGTTTAGGTACCCCTCAAACAGTCAATGAGTACATAGTCAGTTTTGTTTACAATTCAAGCTGTGTAATTGATGAAAGGTGATTACCTGAATTGTCATTTTATCTAGAGAGTAAATACAATCTATATTCCAATACCTGCATGGATGAGAGGATCAATTGGTTATTATAAAATGCCACAAACAGCTATAATAAATGCGTTCTTAAAGGGAATTCCTATAGTTTTTTATGCGCATTTTTCTGCGCAGCCGATACTATCTATTGCAAATTGGAGTGAAGCCAGAATTTGTTGAAACATGTGACATATTATCTTAAATATGATGAATCTTGTATAATTCTGTATAAAATAACATTTTTCAATAAGTTTTATCAGTAATCAAATGTTGATACTGGTTTATGTTGTATTGACATGTATCATGCCTGACATGTATCGTGTAAATTGCTATTTGTTGCTGTGTTTTGACAGCGTATTTTAGTACAAAGACAGTATTGTTCATATAATGTTAGACAATTAACTTTGTATTAATTAGACAATATTTCCTTTAAGATCATTTAGTATTCAATTATAGAAAGTATTCAGATGTTTTTAAACTTCTAGCAGATATAATCAATTTGGTCAGGTTATCTATACACAAGGAAAACAGGAAAAAAAGTCTATGAAACAGTTTTTTCGAAATAAAAAAAAAATGTTCTTTACTATGAGTATTTTTATTGAAAATAGTTCACAAAAATGAATATGAAAGATTTTTCTTCATTTGTACCCATCATTGTAATGATATAGTATTTAGTACTTTTTTCGTTATTGTTGCCAATTGAAGGGGTCCGTGCAAAAATGATATAAAAGCAACTAAGATCATATAACCCCTGTAACTGTTGTCATTTGATATTTTAAAGATATTTTATGCATATGCTGTATATATTGATCCTTCAGAAACATGCAGGGTGTGTTTAGTGTGAACGTTCAGCTACAAAATCTTACAAGACAACAAGTAGCCTATGTTCATAACAAAGTGTGTCAAAAAGGATACCAGATAGACGACTACATTCTAAAATCTTCTAAAAGTGTGCGATACATCATTCAAATGCTCCTGCGTTTACCGCTGGTATTTGCAATACATTATTGGCTATTACTGGGTCCCTATTCGGAAAGTAGTGTTTTCGAAATACTTTGGTTTATAGCCAGAATGTTTGGTAAGATTTATTCAGATTTAAATTTTATCGACATTGATTTTAACTTAATTTCTTACAGAAATAAAGCCGTTTATGAGATATTCAATATCAATTTTGACAGGATCCAAGATTTTTACATACAAAACAAGCAACTCCTACAATTGTTAACTCAAGCATTAGTAATAAATAATATGCATAAGATTCCAGGGTTTATTCTATACTAGATCTAATTTAGTTTATATTAATTACATACTTAAGTACTACTAGATCTTATTAAACTTATAGTTATGACGTCCAAATTGATGTGTTTTAGTTTTATTGATACATACGAACAGTAATCAAAAATATATTTACACTTTTACAGTTGTCTATACAATGGCTCGCGCTTGGATCTTCAATACAAAAACTTTACTGCTGCAATACGGCTCAATATTTTTAGAGATCTGCATTGGAGTGATAGAGGAATCCTTATACTGGACGTTTCAGAACGAAGCTGACGAAGTCTGCCATGAATCACGTGTTGTCACGTGGGGTGATGTTGATGACGTTTGGTGGAAACCAGCACTTATTGTTGTATTAGTAGAATCCATATATTTTTGGTTACATGTGTACATGCACATGAAATTTCAAAATTTAGATCAACATTTCAATCGCTGTTGCAGCTTTATTGCATTTCTTATACCTTTTTGCCTATTAATGTTTGATATCTTGCCAAGTGTTTCGTCTTCGGCAGTATATTATATGATTAAGGTACGTCTTGCAGTTGTCTTAGTAACAGGAATGTTTAAAATGGAGGCTCTTGACAGAAAGATTGATTTTCAAAACCTGAGTGAAGAAACTGAAAAGTGTAACTTTCTTCATGGGGAAGACGAACAGAAATCAGTTCGGCGAATTCATTATTTAGAAAACAGGGTCAAACTGAATCGAAACGAGGCGCATATCATGAATAGCTTCACCAGTAATCGAGGTGTCAGGGATTTACTTCTTATTTTTGGTGTACTTTATTTTGTATCAGCATTGATTTTAGAACTATTTTGGTATCAAACAGCTAATGTTTCTGATTTTGGCAGTCCTTATTTTATCGCTAAATTCCTTCTAAACTGGTCTACAACAGTAGTACCTGTAATAACAGTCACTTCTTTGTTAGGGCGCATAGAAACTGTCGTTACTGGTTTTGCAGTCTGGTTAGTATCTTGGGATGTAAACATTATCAATGCAATCAATATGAATTCGGGAGTGGTTGCACAGTATACATTTGCAACTTTATTGCTAGAATCGGGCATCCCTTCAACAAATACCAATCTAGACGTAGAAGGGTTATGCATTATAGTCTGTTTGATTGTTTATTATACTTTAGTTCAAGCAATTGATCTCGTCGGACGTAAGATACTAGAGATGAGCAACCGCGGAGCACGTCTTGCAGTATGGTTTTACTTTCGAGTACTGATCACACTTATATTATTAGCGGTAGTTCCAATGATAGCCTTAGTACTCTTGGCTGATCAACTTGTTAAGGACCCATGGATTTTATATTTTTCGTCAGGTAGCATTATCTTAATTTCAAATGTTTTATTCTTTGTTATTGAATGGTTGATAGTGTCGTTTACGTGGTATACAGACCAGTATTTGAATGTTTTGGAGAAGAGTATTCAATATACACAAGTTGCTAAACAATTCAGTTACCTTTTATTGTTGCCTTTGCAATTTTATGCCAGATATTATATTCCCGCCTTCAGAGCGTGGTGGATGTTCCGAGCTGGAAATTCAATTTTCAACTACATTTTCTTGGTAATCTTATTTATCTCACAGCAGAAACGTATATATGACGACAGAAAAAAGTTGCTGAAGTTGCTCAACAGCCTTTCGGATGTTTCATACACGAATATTTCATCTAATGGACAAACGAATCGTGTTTGTTCAATTTGTTTCTCTACATTAGATGTTGGGAAGGCGCTTCCATGCACGCACACGTTCCATGAAGAGTGTTTACGACAATGGTTTCAAGTGAGGATTGTATGTCCAACCTGTAATTCACAAGTACAGTAAGGCAATAAAATATGATGTACTGACATCTACGTGCATCACCTTTACTCATAAAATATGTAAGAAAACACGTTAAAAGTATAGAACGCATCACAGAGAATACAACTCTGTTTAATTAATAGTGTTCATGGGATATGATTCATTACGCCCCGACACAGTCTTAAGCGGAATATTATTACACAGTAAAGTTAAAAGAATTACAGGACCAGAAATGAAGTATTCTTAAAAATTGAGAATGTACTGAATTTTCAAGGAATATATTTAACATTATACCTTACATTTTTATCCTACTGAGTTACATGTTAAACTGATATATAAATATATATATATAAATATATATAAACTGATCTATAGCGCTTTTGAACGTTTATTTTATAGATGAAAAGAGCGCTATAAAAATCTGGTAAATAATAATAATAATAATATATAGACGTGTTTATTGGCAAGATAAGCATTTTTATAAATTGTGTACTTGTTATTTTCTTTCTACATTGTTTTGTCTCTGTATTTGTAAATGCTGTATTGTCGTGAGAAACAGTGTCTTGTCATATTGATATAAAAATGTCAGACACATCTTCCTTTGTTATGTGTGTAGAGAATCATATTTAACAAAACAGACTATCTGGATAAGCAAATCAAAAATATAAATATGTGTTGAAATATTTGATCTACAAATTAGTCTGTTTTTATATAAAAAGAAAGCCTGAATCCGAGTGATTTATCTCAATATCTTAGAAAAAAGCATGGATACCTTACATGTGTTTTATTTTGTTCTGTTATATAAGTACGTATACAGTAAAAAAAAGTTGCCCAGTGAATAAAAAATATAAGGTTATGTAGCAGTAGTTCGGAAAAAAATGTGCTTCCATGGTGTAGTCGAAAAAAGTCGCTAATAAATAGATCCTAATTTTTCATTTTTCACAAATATTCGCGTAAACTGAGTGCCAAGTAGGCATTATTTCACTAACGGAATGTATTTTACATAAGATAGGACACTTAATGCTTATAAGATGTTTACTTGAAAACGAAAGTTGGGTGTTTATTCTTCGGACCGCTTTATTAAATGTGGCAATATGAGGGTACCTGACTTCAGATGACTTGCATTTCACTGCATGCAATTCAACACACCTTTTTCTTTTCATTGTCTCGAAGCAAATGTATGGATATCTTGGGGAAAATATGTCTACGACGGAGTGAAAATCTATATAATGTATCAAAATTGATCTGAAGTTGCTGAATATTTTTATGAAACAAAGAACAATCTCTTTTATTGGTATTTAGCCTATAATAACAAGTATGCACTTTTTGTTACATTTTAGTATATCCGAGAAATTTTAAGAAAGATTTTTTTCATGTGATTTTTGAAATTTATATAATCATCGGTATAAATTGTGTAATATATTATGTACAAAAATGAAAATTGAATAAACAAAAAGAGTCTTTCAACATTTTATTATCTGCGTAACAAGGATTTCGAAATTTGCCAATAATATTTTTCTCTCTATACCAATTTAAGATAATGTTGTTTGTTTTTTGTTGTTTTTTTTTTTGTTTTTTTTTTTTTTTTTTTTTGTTTTTTTGTTGGATTTAACGTCGCACCGACACATAATAGGTCATATGGCGACTTTCCAGCTTTTTTTGGTGGAGGAAGACCCCAGGTGCCCCTCCGTGCATTATTTCATCACGAGCGGGCACCTGGGTAGAACCACCGACCTTCCGTAAGCCAGCTGGATTACGGTCTCCCCATCAGAATAATCATATTCTCTTATTTTCTAAAAGTCTGGTTTATTTCTCTCGTAATGAGCGATCCGCGTTACCTTTTCTTGACATCGTTCCTTTTATTATAATTTAGAAGCAATTATATAAAACTTAATGACAAATTTACGTGCAGCCACTTGTTTTCTTTTCTAATTATAGTGGGGATATTCGCCTAGTCCCTTGTTATTTTTTCTGATGATTTCTTTTTGTCTTAAAATCAAGATACAGTTAAATTGTTTTTTCTCCAACTAAGAACTCCGAAGTTTCATAGAATATTTATTCCCTTAATCACTTTGCTAATAGCCAGTTTTTTTATAAGAAAAACCTCAAGGAAATAGATGTGTGTATTATGTACGCTTATACTGATCCTGTATTTATATTATGTTCCTCATCAACTTTGCATGTCACCATCATCTTCTTTGATATCTTGAATAATATAAGAGAATATTTTACGGAGAAAAGAAGTAAACGGCACGAAAAGATGAAGAAAAGACGATGTCATAAGTTATAAAATATAAAAAAATAGTATCCCCTAGGTGAAAACGGTGTCACTATACAGGCCTTAAGGACTGATCTAATACTTTGTTAATATACATGTAACATATGATATCTGAAATGATCATTTCAAATATTCGTGTGTTTTTGTTGTTTTTTTGTTTTTTTTTTAAATAGAATGGAAAAATTTTGACACGAAAAAGAACAATTTCTAAATCATGGAACACGTAATAAACAAAAAACTATTTCAAATATAAATTCAGAAGAAGAGCAAAAGATCGCCTTTTACGCAAATTAACAATCAAATGAACAGAACTTATTTTTTCAATTGTTCTTTCATTAAACAGGTGGCACATGTACAACTGGGCAACTCTATATTGCATATAACATCAATATAAAATCAAACACGCTTAAACCTGTTCTTGGCAGGGAAAAACCTTAACTGGAACAAGTCGTTAGAATTGTCTATGACAATGTAATACCGCTTTCTGATCTTTTTTACAATATTATCAGTTCTCTCGGGCGAGTCCATTGTGATGTAGCTGATAGAAAAGGGTTTTCTGGAAAAAAATTAATGTTAGTATAAATATTATTTTTGATTACTGAATCGTTGTTCACTATCTGAAAATTGAGACACTAAAATGATAAAGTATCGCTTTTTGAAATTTATATTTTGTATAAAAAATTAAAAAGCATTGTGTACCATGCATGATCATATGCTGGCTTATGATATCAGCATAATATGAAAGCATATTATGCAACCTAGACAAATTTTGAATGAGCCTCTTCATGAGAGGAAATAAAATATGCAACACATCTCACGCCCTCTCCTCACCCCACCCCCACAAAATGTTTTCCATTTTATCGCTTGACAACGCAGAATGGAACTTTGTAGATTTTTATAGTAATAAACTGCGCAGCAAATATAGACATAATTCTTTGAGATGTAATTTCAAAAATGCAAAGTAATTATGTCCAAGTAAAAGTACGAGTTGTATTGTATTGTCCGCGTTATCAAGAAAGGACGGCGTTTAAAACCAATAACAATTTTCCAAAGGAGCGGTTGATTTGCAATTAGTTATCGTAAAATAAATTTTCCTCCGTTCAAATTCTTTTATTTTATATCACATTAATTGCTGAAGTGAACGGCGCATCCCGGACGTACAATTATACTGATCAAAACAACTAGCCCACCATCATCTATTATTTTGCCAATACCAAGAGAATTGCAGAAAGTACTTTTTGACACTTAGCCTACGTCTAGAATAATAACTTATGTTTTTCATGGTATTTCAATAACGTTTCGAAATAAGGCCATTCCAAGTTTGGTCTAAATTTAGTGTCCAACGTCTGCTAGGTTTTCGGCTGTCTGTTTGACAAAATAATTCTGAATTCGTCAGTGACTACACATAAAACTAAAGTACCCTACATTTATTTTTTCTTCTGTATATTTTACATACACAAGATGCATTAATCAGCGTTAAGGTTTGCCTTGTGGTGAATACATTAACGTAACGTTGTAAGACATAGCCGCCTATGTTTTACGTTCAACTGGCAGGAAATCAGGCCCCGTGTTCACAAAACATTTTGAGTCTCAGCTGAGTTTGATAATGAAACTTTATTTGTCATTTATATCTACATTTTTGTAAATAGCATGTTTAAAACTAAATTTTAAGTTAATAACTCTTTTCAAGTGGCTATTCAGTATTGATGGTCAGTGTCAGCTGGAATTTAACCTTAAGTTTTAATAAAATTGATATTAAAATTCCCAACTCAAACTCAGCTGAATCCGAAAAATGTTTTGTGAACACTGGGCCAGATCAACATATTTTACCCTTATAGAGCTGATAAGTAAGCAGAAAAAGATCTTTAATTATAAAGAACATGAACAGTAACGTTATCAAATACGACTGTTTCACCCTTTGAAAACATGTAAGTTTCAACTGCATACTGAAACTTTTGTTTAAAGTGCATCTTTGTGTTATGCATGCCATTTTATCAACATTGTATTCTTCTGGAACTTGTGAAAACCACAGATGGCGCCAAATATTTAAACATAATAGAAAGAAATCCTTTTTTGAGGGCAGTCTAATTACATAAATGCAATTAATCTGTTTAATGAATAAATGGCATGCAATTTGTAGTTATTAATCAACTTCGAACTATATAATTGCCGTAAAGAAACGTCGCATTTAATAAGTATTAATCAAATAAACATATTGACTGTAATGGTGAATGAATGATGTTTAACAATAAACATGTGTTTGTTTACACCCTCAGCTAGGGTATTCTTGGAAAACGATAATGGTGAAAGCTGCATTTAACCTCGTCTCGCAACTGACAGTTCAATACTTGATCATTAATTAAATGACAATTTGTAGAATACTAAATTGGAAATTTACTGTTTTCAATACTTTAGTGATTTAATTAGTTTCTGTATATGACGATAGATGGGTCTGAAATAATGTCCGAACTTCATTTGAAATTTAATTGTGGCGGTGTGATGCTCAATCGCACGAAAAAAACATAATATTTACAGAAGTTAAGAACTGACATAAACTTGCCTTCAAATATTTCAAGTGGAAAGAGTAATATAACTTGTAAATAATGACAGCAGTATTAACGGAGTTGCTTTTCCTATTCGGATTGGAATACTGATGCTTTTTTCTCCAATGCTATTTATTGTGTGTGATCAAAGAGTCCATTGAGTGATAAAACTTGTTCTTTAAACCGGCGCTGCAGGGCGTACGGGAGTTGCACATTCCATAACTTCGCACGTATAGATTCGATTGTTTGACTTGTTTGCAATTCATGCTTACATAGGATTTTTCTTTCGTGATTGATTTACAAAATCAGATTCTAATTGCTGTGTGCTGGCTTTAAATTGTATATTGCATCGATGATGTTCTTATTTCTAGTCCTTAGGGATTATGGAAGATAAAAGGTAAGGGTAGATTTCTCGGAATCACAGAGCACCACAAACACAGCCACAGAGCCACGCATTTGCAAAGTAGGCCCACAACAAAAAGAAGCTGTAACAGAAATTATAGACGGGTTGCTTCAAAAATCCAAGAAGTACATTTAAATTTTATGCAAAATATAGAAATAGGGGGAGGAAAGGGTAGGGAGTAGAAAAGGGGGGTGGAGAGGAAGTGGAACAAGGATATATATTCAAAAGGGAATGCTACGTTCCTTAATCACAGTTACCCTACAACGTAAGCCACAGCTGCGCAGACTCTCGCGTACAAAAGACACACACACACGTACGCACGCACGCACACACGCATAACTAACTTACATAGATAAATAAACAATCAAGTAAGATATAATAACACTGTATGGCACCGCCCAAGACACACAGATGCACACACACACGCACACGCACACACATAAGCAGTAAAAAAAACAACATTCGGGCACCGCCTAAGGATTCCAACAGCCAAAATTAAGGTGGGCACGATAATTTACTCATAGTAAGAGGAGAGGGGATGCAAAAGCAAGGGAGCGCAAATACAAGTGGAAAGGTTGGAGGGACGATAGGGGGAGTGAGGAGGACAAACAAGACAACATACGCAACACAAAAAAGACGGACTGAAAACAATTTGAAAATAGGGGCACCGCCTTGGAACCGGGGGTTTAAACGCGTTTAGGGCATGCCAACCTCGCACTTACCCTATTTTAAAAAAGTTAGACAACACAATGTAAAAAAATTCACTCCCCGCTGAGAAAGTCAAGATACTGTCATTTTATAATAGTTCCGCTCAAGCCGGTAGGTGTATATTCCATAGCCTCTCAGGACCAGACAAAATCAAACCGAATTTGAGACATGTTTCTTGCTTACATTATATGCTTCCAAACATTTTCTAATGAATTTGATTAACCTTCAAAACAGTCGTCTTTAAGTGCCAGTAAAAGGCTACGAGAGAAAGTTTGATAACAAAATAAATGAAATACATATTGCTTAGTTCGCGTTGAAAACTTTAAAAATCTTATAGACTTATGTGTATCTTTGTATTTGATTAAGCAATTTTCTGATAACTAAAAAATCATGAACGCCATCCAAGTAACGAATTCAGAATGAAACGGTTCATTTCAAATGTTTAAACTTCTTTAACAACATGTTTGCTCTAGATAACTACTTAACTTACACGAATGACTGTATTAATAGTCTGAAGAAGACTTTGTTACTGTAAGAAACCATGGAATGTTTTCTGGGTAAAAGATATCTTCATTTAATGACACAGTCCCCTGCGAGTAATTTGAGACACATTTTATTTATATCAATCTAAAAGCGTAATAAAAGCTACCGGATATGAAAGATTATTGCATGCTTTAATTGTTTCTTCAGTTCCAATTATAGGATTAAATTCTTTCATTCCCTAGGTAATAATCATTTAGATGTTTTGTGCGAGAAAAAAAAACTTGAATAATAACCTGCTAAATATACCGTATCGCTTACAAACAAGCCTGTTTTGCTGAAGTTTGTAAACCTTTATAGAAATACACGTGGCAAAGGTTATTCATTTTAGAACTAAAAGTGCAAATTTGACGTCTTTTGGTTTTAAAATATGCAATCAAAATATATTTATAGATATTAGGGTCTAATATTGAATGAGTTTATGGATTATGCTGAAATGGCAAAGTCAGTAGCATTGTCTGTTGGAAGAGCTCTTGATCTACTCATGTCAAAGAGTAAACAGGTAGGGGATTTTCAATACACGACATTCTCGAAGCTGTAGGACAGCACGGTTTTTGTGTTTTACATGCCATGCCTTTTTGTTTCCATTACGTGTGTAAGAGATTCACCTGGAGGCGATTACTTTTATTTACACTGTCCCATGTCTTTGGAACATGCTGGGGGTAAGAGTGAGGTTAGGTGCACCAAAAACCGGTTTAAGCTCCCCAGTGGTGTTTTTGCCACTGACCGTTCCAAGGCGGTGCCCCACTGTGTTCCTTTGTTTGTTCGTTTCGTCTTATGTGTTGGCTTTGTGTGCGTGTGTGTTGTTCGTTTTGTCCTTATGTGTTGGCTTTGTGTGTGGGGGGGGGGGGGGTGTGTGTGTGGTGCTGGGGGTTTCGTTTTGAGGAGGCTACGTTTTTGGTGCGTGGCATTCCCTGTTTGATATTTTTCTTTGTTTTTTTTGGCCTATTTTGAATTATGGTGCGTCTATTTAGGGAGACCAGTCCTTCTCTTGTATAAACGCTATTCAAAATCGAGCCATGAGATATTTCTTAGGGGTTGGAAAATATACCTCAAATGTGTCGGTAATTGGGGAATGGGTGGAAACCATCTATAGTAGGGCAATGGGGGTCGGCTGTACGACAGTTTTTTAGAATGTCAAATATAGAAAATAGAAGGCTTAACCACAAGATATTTCATTATGCCAGACGGAGTGCTTCTCTCAGGTGTAAAATCCATTATTTCCGAATATGTAAAATGTTTAATAGCATTGATATAGATGTTAATAATACACAAGTTCTAAGTGCAAAGAATGTTGCTGGCATGGTAGAATGTAAACTAGTGTCAATTGAACTTGATAAGTGGAAAATGTTATTGAATAGAAATTATCAAACAGAAGTACTTAGAACTTATAGACACTTTAAAGTAGAACCTGTGTTGAAAATATTTGCGGTACAATTTATCATTTCATCATAGAAGTGCTTTGTCAAAATTTAGGTGTGGTGTGGCACCAATTCGTCTTGAAACCGGCCGGTTTGAAAATGTATGTTTATAGCAGAACATGTTTTAATTGTAATTTGTGTGTTGAGGGCGAAATCCATGTTTTGTTTCACTGTCCGATATACAATGAAATCCGTGAGGATTTGTATGTAAAAATACGAGATGTTTGTAACACTTTTGATATGTTGTCTGATAGAGAGAAACTAAGTTTTATGCTTCATAATTTGATTTTATATTTTATCAAAATAATTCTAATGACTCATGAAAATTGGAAGACAATGATAATGATAGGTTAAACAAAAAATATCAATTTGTTACCAGCTTATTAGAAACCAAAATTTTCTTACTTAATAAATATTATATACAACATTTGTAGACTGTAAATAGAATGTTTGTACTGATTTATAAAGTCTCTTATAATTTATATGAAGGAGTGCCTGTGTGGTTTTATTGTAAATTGTATTCTAATATGTTTTTCTCTGTTAAAACACTCTTATGCTTAAATGACGTCACGCTAACGTGCGGTGACGACAATGTTTTTGTTGCGACCAAGAAAGAGCGCTACTATATTTTATCTACTGTTTCAGGTTAAGGGCATATAAGAATCGAAATAATTTATTGCGAAAAGAGTGTTTTAACACTGTTTATGCACTCGGGCGGTAATACATCGTACAA
Source organism: Mercenaria mercenaria (assembly GCF_021730395.1). Classification (NCBI taxonomy): domain Eukaryota; kingdom Metazoa; phylum Mollusca; class Bivalvia; order Venerida; family Veneridae; genus Mercenaria; species Mercenaria mercenaria. The sequence goes on along the minus strand of NC_069361.1, from coordinate 14,957,345 downwards.
ATAATTTCATTCGGACTGCGTCATCGTGAAATTATTACGCCCGACGTATACCGCCCATCGTGCATAAATAGTATTAAAACACTCGTTTGCTATAAATTATTTCTTAATTGTACACGTTAATAAAATATGAGTTGAGTTGTGTGGGCGTGATGCAAAATCTCACTAATTTTGTTTTATATATGGTCTATGTTGAGAATATTTGGCTTTCAATATAAATATCGTACGAGTACAATTTCTTGAATACCTAGCGGGGAAAGTATACGTTTGTCCGAGCACGCGCCTGAGATAGATATTCCTATCTTTCCCTAGGGAAAAACCTTGTCTAAAATAGCGTGCACTTAGGTAACGTCACATAGTACTGGCACTATTGTGACGTCATAAATTGTATAAATAATGTCAGGAAATACCCAGATCTATTTGTCTCCACGATCTATTTTGAACGTGACAGGCTGTTTTCCCAGCTAACGCTCGGTTTTCCATTCCACACTGTCCCTCGGGTAGGGAAAACCCTGTCTTACACAGGCAGGCATGTAAGATCTTTATATTCTGGTACAAAAACAAAGACAAATATCAAACAGGGAATGCCACGTACCAAAATCGCAGCCTCCCCAAAACGAAACCTACAGCACACAGACGTGCACACCACAAACACACACACACATACACGTGCACACACACAAAGCCAACACACGAGGACAAAACGAACAAACAAAGGAACACACACACATACACGTACACACACACAAAGCCTACACAAGAGGACAAAACGAACAAACAAAGGAACACAGTGGGGCACCGCCTTGGAACGTTCAGTGGCAAAAACACCATTGGGGAGCTGAAACCGGTTTATGGTGCGCACCCAACCTCACTTTTACCCACACCATGTTCCAAAGACACGAGACAGTGTAAATAGCGGGACCATTACCACTCACGGTAAAGCAAGCAATCTGCAAGCAACCGGTGCTACATACCGTAAGGCAAGCAATCCGCAAGCTACAGGTGTCGCACACGGCAAGGCAAGCAATCCGCAAGCAACCGGTGCCACATAAGGCAAGGCAAACAATCCGCAAGCAACCGGTAATACTTTCGGAATGATAAACTGAACACAGTGAATAGTTTGTAAAAGGACCCACGATATTGCACAATAGATTTTAGTGAATAAACAAAAAAAGGCAAAAAGAAAATATAAGAATATATGTAATGCAACTTATTATGTGATATAAAACAATGTTATCTGTCTCTCCTCTCCTTATTTGTCGAGCAGAAAATATTTTTTTATTTACAATTTCGTCAAAATGTTGATCCGATTTATTGATAAGGGAGGTTACTCTGTAAGTCAAGTTTTCTATTTCTGACCTTAGCATTACCTACTTACCTATCTAATTTTCTATAAATAGAACACATCGCATATACGCGTGAATTGCGGACAAAGGAGCGTTCTTCGAAGAGAATATTTAGAAATAAAAATACGGAAAAATACACTTTGCCTGCAACAAATTAAATAAAGGAATCAATAAGCATATTTTGTTGAAATGAACGTAGGAAGGGCCGCTGTTAACTCATTTTTAATCTTCTGTCTTATTTTCTTTGTTGATAGGTACAGTGATGTAATTCCAGAATGCGCACATTTTCGCAGATTCCTTTTACAGTTGTATATTTATTTTAATTGTCATGGTTACCTTAACTTTGAAGCATGGAGTTTCCCATTTGTGACCACATGTACAACTGGTCAGAATATTTCTAAATATTTTATAGACTCATCTTGATTCTAAACTTTCACTTTTTGTTTTGCTTATGTGTCATATACTTATTGTTTACAGACATTCACTGTCAACTAAGGTGTGCAATAAAGGGCTATCATTTGGCTGATTTGTCAGTGACAAGTTAATACTTCTTTAAAATGTGGTTAGATCGAAATATCAAAAGCCATGGGATCATAACTTATCAAAGCATCAGTGACTTTCAAATAGATTTCCTTGTTGAATTTATGTTTTCATTAATTTTATATGACTAGTCAGCTGCTCTTGTTGTAATATATAGAGGATATTTGTTTGTTTCAGTGAAATATCAATTTTATTTCACAAGTGAGCATCAAAAACTGATATTTTCACGAGTGGCGTAGCCACGAGTGAAAATGACTTTTTTTGGTGCTCACGAGTGAAATAAAATTGATATTTCACTGACACAAACAAATTTTCTTTTTATTTCATGTGTAAAAGTCTTCTTTTGTCGCGTAATTTATAAAATGTCGAAAATCTCGGGAAAGATCAACAGAAAGCATAACCCAAATGACGTCATTTTAACGACGTCATCGTCATTATGGTCCCCGGTATTCATAAAGCTCTGTATACAATTTGACTTCAGTCGCGACGGAGGACCAGAACTAGTACGGCAAAAACAGTGAAAAATAAAAATGATAATCTACTGTTTCAAAACTGTGGATTATCACTTTTATTTCACTGAGAAAACTCTATAATTCACTGGAAAACATAAAATAAATCTTGTTACTTGTTTCATTTTTTTTACTTTTATAGATAGTTTATTTTCGTATCTGTCCATTCCTGTCTTACTTAAAAAAAGATTTTCATTAAAACATTTTCTACACTTTAACAGTGAGTTATTATGCTTGCAAAATTTCTTGTCATATTAGATTTGAATCTAGAAACTGACATATTCCTAGTAACCTTACGGATCAACCAAAGAAGACTTCAGGTTTACCGTTCGTCCGAAAAAAAAAATGAATTTTATGATATTCCAAAGGTATATAAGAAAGATTCATGACATTTGCTTTGTGAATAGGAGCAATTTAGAGATTATTCATGTTATGTCATTCTTTTCTTGGACAAGAGTTTTGGTTGTTTTGACAACGGAAACTGTATAATCTGCATTCTGAAATCTATAATGTAGGTGACTAAGGTCCATGAAACTTCATCAGTGAATAGAAAACACTCATTACATTATATGATAATAAAAATAATGGTTTCTGTGAACCACAACTTTGAAATAATAATCTTTCAACATTTCCTCATTTCTCAACAAAACTGCATTTCTGTGAAACTTCATACACATTTACCTGCATATAAGAACTTCTCATAGGTGCTGACCTTATATAGTTGGTGAAATAATTTATTTTGTATGTAAAGGGGCCACCTACTTGAAATGTCAATTTCATTGCAGGTAGGGGATTTGTAATACCTGTAATACTTTTCTATCATGCTTATTCTCCATGCTCTTAACAGTTTATAACATATATTGTATTATGTGCTAATGTTGATAATTTGTAACCAGTCAGACTAACCAAACTAATAATTAGGTGATTTCTCATATTGAAATAAATGTACTTCAGACACAACACTTGGCGGCGTCTTTGATGCTTGCATCAATGAATTTCCTTGTTCTTTTTAATGTTACGTATTCTTTCAAAGATTGATGCATTATGTTTATTACTTTAAAAATCAATTGCGTTTAACATAAAACTTCATTACATTTTATGAGGTTATAAAGATTTCTTTTAGAATTTAAAATATAACATGTTTGTTTTGTACGTAGCAATTATGTTCTTTAGTAATAGCTCTAGCATACTTGTTTTCAAATTTTATGAAATGATGAAACTGTCAATTTTTATACATTTCAGATGGGAATTTTAGCGGAGTTGAAGAATCATGCAGACATGACTAAACTTGAAAGTTTCATTACTGGAGTACCTTTTTTTGGATTTATGATATTAGACTTATGTCGCTATCTTGTGAAATAAAGATGATAAAATACATGTGTTGATTACTTGTTTGATTGCAAACTCTGTTGAAAATTTGGTCAGATTTCGGGATCCGACGTCTAAACGGTTTGCAAATCCAACCAAAATCCAACGTTAATCCGACGTCGCGGTCCGACGTCTATACGACGTCTAACCGACGTCAAATATCTTCTGGGAGTCTGGTATTAAATAGTGAAAATGGTAACGTTGCCGAATTGTTACTTGTATGGGGGCTATCAGAATAGGTAACAAGTTGTGTAGACAATTCAAGCAGATATCATATACAAGCAATAAGAAATCGATGCAGCGGTAGCAATTCAAAATGTAATTTTACACTAAAGATGGCTAGGACGTAAAAGAAATAGGCCACCAGGTTAAGATTGGTTCGATGTCGCTGTCTTGCTTATAGAGACTTAATTCATCCCGTATGTAGTTTGAGTTGAAGGACGAGGCAGGCCAGTAGTGCTTAGATTTGTATGTAAAGAATCCTCGAAACACAGAGTATCTCAGTGCATGATTCACGCAGTTCAGCATTATACTTATTTTTACCTGCTTTTTTCACTTTGTTGTAGCACGGCGGTAACAAATACCAGCAAAGGATTCCATGTTCCTGTCAAAGAGGCTTACTATTCATGTCATCTAAAAGACTGTAGTAGGAGTTGGGCCAACAAAAATGTTCTACAAAAAGTCATTAAATTTTATTAAACACGATCGCATGTTAACTGCAATTTATTAGTATTATTACACATAATTGTACCCCCGCCAAATTTTAAAATGTTTAAAAGAAACATATTTTATAAAATCTTGATTACTATTATATGCATTTAAGTACGTCAATAAAATGTAAATAATTGATACAGTCCTTGAAACATTTGATTTAATTAAACTATATCGATGTATTAACATTCAGTGAACATGCGCTTATCATCCTTTTGTCAGCTTTACCTGTTCGGTATCATATGCCAGTTAAAAGAGGTAATACAATGGCATATTTGTATTTAGATATGTAACGTTATTCGAATTGTAAACGTGCCTTGCTGTTACTTCACCTATAATGTAATATAAGCGGTGTTTTAGGCCATGAAACTTCGTAGTTTTTCTTGTCGGTAGGAAATATGTTGGCGTGTTGAAGGTTTGTGAAGGCGATTCATATTTTGCATTTGTTTTCACTCCATTTACAGTACATTATTTCAATCCATACTTTTAAAATGATAACTCTCTCAAAATACTGGAAAGTAACAGTAAATGGTGTAAGGTCTTTTCATCGTGATTCTGCGCTTACCACAGGCCAAATCCAGATAGTGTGCGTTTCTATTATGACAATGTAAGGCATTTAAGTAAGTGCAACCGAACAGCCGTTAGGACCATGGAAAGGAATTGAAATGTACAGTATAGTTTCATCGAAGGAAACGCATTTGGACTGCATATATTTACATATATCTAGCGTCAGCGAAAAGTTACCAGCAAAGACCCAGCTATCTTTTTAATACAAAATTCATATAAATTGGACAGTTTTCGTACAAGTGCCGAAAGAACATTGTTTTGATATTTTGTCAGTTATGTAAAGTCTGACATTTATTTGTTCTACTGCCGAGTTTACTTGCTATGTGAAATTGGGCACGTATTTGTTCTTTACGCTGAACCAAGATGAACCGGTGTTTGAACCCAAACTCTTCTCGTGTATAAATCCATTATATTGTATGTATGTTCGTGTTTCGTGTTAATGTTATGAAAATCTGCTCAATAAAATAAACAATGCCTTTTTACCACACTATTTTAGTACACAAATGTCTTTTTGGACTGCTGTTTTTATTCCTTCATCTTTTGTCTTTATAAAATCTAAGTTTACCCGATCTACGTAAAACTCCTCGGATATCTTTTTGTTACGGTTGTTTACCGGTAAACTGACTCTCATAAAAATGCGCCCCGTTAATGTGCCTATTCAATATATGCGTTTAGTCATCAATATAATCTATTGTTTTGCTGATTTTATGCAAATTATTCGGCCAAAAATACGTCCTTTTTACGCATCTCGATTCTGCTGCTTTGTGGATTGAATTCGTCAACAGACATTATATACATACATAAATAAGCCTATCAGTTCTTTGATATATCGTAAACATTTAAGACCGTTAACTACAAAATTATGGAGGTTACTAACTAATTATGGATTTTGATTACTGTTTTCTCATTTCTGTGTGTAATATATATACAACTGATTAAGAGTTTCTGTTTGGATTATATTTTACTTTGTTAGTTTTTAGTGAACTATTAAATTAAAAAATGTTTATGTTTTGTATTTCAATGTCAAATTAAAGATATAATTATATAATGCTATTGATAACGATGAAACATTTATCCCATGTGCGTGTTTCAAAAATGGCAGATATCATACAGTATAATTATATTTGTAACATGACTTAATACCCATCTGTTAATTGTGTCCTATAAAACCGCCGAATCATTATTTCTTATATATTTGGAATTTCTATCGTCTCAGACACCAGATGAGCTTAGTGTGAGTGTGAAGAAAGAAACAAACGAAGACACGTTACCGGTAATTGAGAATGGTGCTGAGGACGAAGACTCGTCTGAAGAGAGCGAGGATGAAGACGATGAGAGATACAGTCTTACAGTGGAACAGAAGGAAAAGTTGGACCTGAAGAAGGACACTTACAAAGGTGGCGATATTTCTGAAAACAAAGAAGTAGTTCTATCAATATACTTGATAATGTATTTACATTTATAAACATGTATTATTGCAAGGTTACAACATAAATAATTGAGTAGGAAAGTCTAATCTTATTTTTAAACCATCTATTTTGTTACAGCTTTTTTAAAGCATTCCACATTGATATTTACTTTTAGTGCTGTCTACCTTCCTGGACTCTAAAAAGGAAACTAGGGAATAAATAACAAGTATCAAGTAATGACTTTGAAAAATATTACGATTTCATACATTTCAGCCATGCGTGATGTGTTCCGGACATTAGATGAAGATGGTAGCGGTTCACTTGAGGTAACAGAACTAGAGACTGCTATGAAGTCTATGGGTGTCGACTGCTCACAAAAAGATATGGACAATCTCATCAAACAAATGGATGCTGACGGTATGTAGCTTTGATTATGTATTTTGTATCGAAATATTAGACATAAAGTTAGAAAATATAAACCTATCACCATAATTAAAATAAATAAAAAAAACTCCTTTATCCATAAACTTGATGACAGTGCAATCAGGTTTGAAAAATGTTTAATCACTTTTGAAAAGGATGTCATACATCTTCGTTGCAAGTAGATTCTTTTTCTGGAGTATTTTCTACTGTAATGTAAACTGAGGAAAACTTCTTTAAGTGTTTTATCTGTGCCAAATATTTTAACCATTAGGTCTGTGTATCAAATTCCCAAACATAAATATAAATTCTAAATTGAGGATAAGTCTTAATTACAAAGTTCAGCTATATTTTCAGGAAATGGGTCTGTCGATTTCTTCGAGTTTTGTGGCATGGTATCAGAAAAGATGAAGGTGTATGATCCTGAAAAGGAACTAAGGGAAGCCTTTGCAGTGTTTGATATAAATGGAGACGGTAACTTTCGCTTTACATTTACGGAAATTAACCTTTGCAATAGCTTATCTATAACAGGAAACGTGATGATTGAAGTGCTGTTACAGATCACATATTTTTTAACATAACAAACATTAAATATTTCAAAATTATATGCAGAGTGTAGGACGAGGTTTGTTTTGAATGTTCATTCCACCCGCTTAGAGCGTGGATCTACGGGTCGCGCGGTCATGAGTTCGATCCTCGGGCGAGGCGAATGTTCTCTAAGACTATTTTATAATAGACATTGTGTCTGAAATCATTCGTCCTCCACCTCTGGTTCATATGAGGAAGCTGGTAGTTACTTCAGGAGAACAGGTTTGTACTGGTACATAATCCAGGAACACTGGTTAGGTTAATTGCCCGCCGTTACATAACTGAAATACTGTTGAAACTTAAAACAAACAAACAAAATGTTTTGAATGTCCATTTGTTTTATATGTCTATGCATGTATTTATTTTTTATAGAAATAACAATGAAATTATTTCGTTAAAAGATGTTACATTCATTTTAATACTACTTTCGATACATATTTAATCAAAAAGAATGTGTTTCTTGTGTTAGGGAAAGTCAGCGTGGACGAAATACAGTCCGTTGTGGACTCTTTGGGTGGGAAAATGTCAAAAGAAGAAATTGACAGTATGCTAACAGAAGCGGATGAAAACAGCGATGGATACCTCGATTATGAAGGTGCGTATAGGAACTTGAACACAAGGAGTGTTTGAAATAATAATATGCTAACTGTGATGTTTTTATTTTTGTAATTGCTTTAGTATATAAAAATATCAAAATAATGTAGTTTTAGTGTACAAGTATTGCTAAATGATGCATGGCCAGTATTCATATGTCAACAGAGTTTAATAGTCTAAGCACCTCTAAAATGAGTTAACATAAATTTTTGATAACGGTAACTCAGTAATTATTATATAGAAAAAGTATTAAAGAACTGAACTTGAAAATACATGTAATGAACTACAAAATAAATATTAGGAAATAATAAATGTGCGAATAAACTGCGTATTTTTTTATTGGTAAAATATAATGAAATTAATACTTCTATGCAATATATGTGTCTTCGACAGAGTTTGTTAAGATCTGGATGGGAGAGACTTCTGTCGACTCTGACAAGAACTTGGACAACAATGATTCTATACAAAAGGACGCCGATAAAACGGAAGATTTGGACACCTCTAAAGCTAAACCTGGAGAATTAACAGTCCCAAAATAATCTTATACCTAATATGTAGAACGTTGTTTTCAAAAGTGTGCACTTGTTTTTGTTGACACAGACCTTAAAAAGGCAAGTGAGTTGGAATACAAACTTACAGAGCTGTAGTAACATGTTCAAAGATGTCATGAAGATGTAGACTTTGTCACTTTCACACAAAAATGTACAGATACATTTCTCCTCTAGTTTAAGAAAGATATCTACATAATGAACATAATACTATTAAATAATGATATAAGTTTTGTATATATTTTACTGTCAACTTTCTTTGTAATTCTTACTTATAAATACACGAACTGTGCTATGTGTCACTGACATGTAACTTTTATGCACATTAGCTCACTTTGCGAAAATGGTTCACCTATTCATTTTCGACAAGTGCGTTTTTACAGTAAACATTTGAACGAATGTTTAGTACATTTTCTCGTCTTCTTATAGTTTTGCTTGACATTACATAAATGTAATTAAGAACATCTTGGCTGAGTAATAACAGAATCAAGTAAAACCCAGCTTCCTTTCTTAATATGTTTTACTATTAGCTTTTGAAACAAAACAAAATAAGTTAGGACGAAACGCGTATATTCATACAAGCGTATTATAGGTGTTAACTGTTCACTACTGTTTACAGTTTACAGTTTATTAATCAAGTCAAGGCCCATAAGGGCATCTGACAACAATTATAACAATAACAAGTCATATAACAAAATCAGAATGGCATGTAAAACATGACAAATCGTTGCTAAAGTAACTGATAATGTGGAGGATGAGAACTAACTATTTACCTAAAAGCAGACATAATTTTCTTATAGAAAACAGCCAGTTTTAACAAAGTATTCTTATTGTCATTGTTCATAAGGTTCGAAAATTTGAGAGTATTTGGATATTTATAAATATATTCATCTACATATTTTTTTCTATCAACATTGAAATATTTGCAATCAAAAAAGATAGTGAAATTCATCTCCTAAAAAGTTACTGTTACACAGATGACAAGTTCTTTGTTCTCTTGCAATGTTTTCAAATCTACCTTTTTCTGTTGGCAACAAATGATTCATGCATCTGAATTTACAAAGTGAAATGCTAAGGTCAGAAGGTAAAAGCTTGAAATATTTTTCAAAAACAAATTCGTGTTAATTCTATAATTTAAACATTTGCTTGAGTTATTAACTGAAAAGTTCCAGTTTTGTATGAACTGATCTACTGATAATAAGCCCGTTACCGAAACAACAGTCAATGCGATTATATTCTTCGTATGTTTGAACATTTCATGTTTCAGTTTTCATTTGCTAGAAACTCGTTATTGCCATTACTGTCATAATTGTGAGTAAATGTGCTGTAAATGTATATACGACATAAGCAGACTTTTATTCTATTCCAACCTTATTCTCATCTTGCTCCATCTTTATTCACATAAGCATCATGTTACATCATTTAAAAAAAATAAAAATGAAATATACGTTTTATATGAAAAATATCTGTCATACAATTTGTTCAGTACAAATGTACTTTAATGAAATAAATATGTGTGGACATTCGGGATAGTTTATTTTTTAATCAATTCGTTTTGAGCTGACGATAAAACATGTTCCAGCAAATGGTTAGACTATCTACTGTAATGGCTATATAAGGTCCTTGTGTATGTTTTCGGTAAGATGTTTATCACAGCTACATGTACAAGTATCTATCTGAGGTCAGTCTATTTGCAAATGCGCTGGTACTTACATCTACTTAGAAAGAACTAGTATGTCCAGAATTCCATAAAAGCTTTGGGAAGATGAAATCTATCTATCTACCTTCTGTTACTGTCGTACGTACCTTTCTTTCGAGTATTGTGGACAAGAGTGTGTGTCATAAAATAATTAAGGGAAGGGAAAAATTTTCAAAAACTGTTTAATTTTATTGACATTTTAGCATATTTTTAAGTAACAATATATTTGGCTAAATGTATGAAAAAAATTCATGAAATACTATTAGAGATATTGTAAAATAACATCTTGGGACATGAGAACTTTTGTTTCGTTAATTCTATATGTGCTTTACCTTTATTACCTGACACTGCTGGCATAAGACTCTTTACATAGGGGTATGATATGACATGTACACATGTTATTTTACTGATATTTTCGTTCCTGTTTGGTGCACTTGGTACCTAGCACCTTCCAACCGTATTTGTGAATATGCTAGTATAACGGCAAGTATACGCAAGATCGAGGCCCCTCGTGTAATAGGTTTTAATTTCATAGCTTAAATTGTCTAACCTGGACTTTCTCAGTTCCTATAATGCATAATGCGGATGCAGACAGCATGTTAATTGTAAAATAATGTACAAGTGATGGAAGTTAAACGTGTTAAAACATTCTTCGCTGACCTCATAGTTTAACTCTGAGCCAAAATTATAATAAATCCTGTTTCAGACTGTCTGAATTGGATGTAAATCACCTCGCGAATTGGCATACCTACCAAACTACCAACCTAGCTACATACCGTGTCGGAGCGTACATGTCAAAACCGTTTTCCAAACCAAAATGTACCTAAATGTTTAAGTCAAAATGTACTGGAAACAAACTTTAAGTCAGAGTGTACACACATTCAACATATGAAAAACAATATATCAAGTTATCCTGTTTAAATATGTTTTACAGTTTCAGTAGTAATTAATCAATGGGAAATCTTAATAATTCAAAATAGAATCCTACTCCAAGCCAAAGAAGTATAAATTATTTTTATAGCTCTTTGTCCAAGCCAATAGAAAAATAGGAAATTTCACAACTCAGACAAACATCGACGCTCATACGAAATGCTGTAACATTATAGAAAACAATAAACTAATAGTTAATAATAATTTATTTCATCCCATATTCTGAACATATTTTTGCAGAAAAATTACTGTCAATTTTTGCAAAGAAGTATAAAATACATTATATTTTGGGTACATACCGGTTTGGGTATGTTTTGACTATAATTCTTCTTCATCAGGTAAGAAGTTAGACTCTTCCACACGTCTATATACAACATATATGTATTGCTAGACAGATCAGCGTAACAGACTAGTAAGAAATGCATTGTGGTCGGTCCGGTTTTCGAGACAGGCGGTCGGAACGGTACGAGTTTTAGTCCGTACATGTTATGTCCAATCAATGACAAGAAATTTCGTCACATGACGAAAAAGCGGCAACATCGAACAAAGCAAAACAACATCCGGAACCTGTGAGCAGATTGTGCAAATTATTTGCAATGAAAGCAACAGATCTTCAGGTTTTTCAGTCTACCTATGAACAAAGGTTTGTTTCATGAAATTACTGGCAGCACCTCGACGATATTTTTGTTGCTGTTTTTAGCTAGGCTACAGTCGTTTCACGGTTTGTAACGTCGACCAGTCGACTGGGGAAATTCAAATGCATTGACATTCGGCACATTTATTGGTCAGTACTGATTCTCGATGATAAAAAACACCAATAGACAGTCCGGGACCCAGAACAAATCCTGCACACATTTACTATATATTGATTATATAGATAATTGATTAATAAGGTAAAAAATGTAAACCCTGGGAGAAAAAATACCACAGGAGTCTGAAATTCTATCAAAATAAGACCCTGGTAGTCTACCTTAAAAAAAAATACCCCCTATACATATATATATATATATATATATATATATATATATAATGTAGTGATAGTAGGTTTATAGGCCACTTCCAACAGCCTTGCTGTTGGGTTAACTCTAGTGACGTGGTTAGTGTCTGCCTACAGATCACGATGGTCCGGGGTTCTAGCCCCAGAAGGGACCTTGGTATTTTCGCTCCCAGTGTTAGCTGTAATAGTGTCAGAAGAATAGTGTTTGACGGGCTTCTGCCGTGGGCATAGAGTGTCATTCTGGAGAGCTGGTAAGCTCTGAAAAGTAAAGGAGGAGAAGTGTAGTGATAGTAGGGTTTATAGGCCACTTCCAACAGCTGTTGGGTTAACCAGTGTTTACTTTAATAAAATAAACACCAGGAATGAAACCCAGGGTCACCTGAAAATACGAATGGAACATGGTGATCACAATTTAGAGAGTGTGCTCAAGACCGAACACTTAAACAAACCTACCACATTCGAGAGTCTTCAAATTTGATAAACTATGAGTAATCGGACATTTTCTGAGGTTTTCAGAGATTTTCATCCATGGCTGAAGCCATTCACTGACGTCACAAGAATATAAAAAATTACAGCACCTATAACCCTACTATCACTACTCTTAGCTCCCCCTTATCAGAGCTCTTCAAAATGACACTTCACACTATGCCCACCATATGAGTCCGTCAAACACTTCTAACACCATTAAAGTAAACACTGGGAGAGAAAATACCAAGTACCCAACTGGGGCATGAACCCCTGACTTTGTGATCTGTAGGCAGACACTCTAACCACATCACTAAAGGGTTACCCTAACCCAACAGCAAGGCTGTTAAAAGTGGCCTTAGTGTAAACCTGCAATCTGACACGACTTAACAACAGTTAGACAGTGCTGCATTTCATGGTGACCTTTGTTTCACGGTCAGCCATTTTTCAACCAAAAAAGGCCAAATGTCTACATACAGCAATTTCAGGACCCATTGACATTATCTCTCAGAACTTCCCTGGTTAGATCATTTACATGTCTCCATTTATTTCTGAGAAATAGGTTTGTGGAAATGAACAGAATTGACTTAGTCGTAAATGATCGTGGTTTAGTATGTGACTGTCACAACTGAACGGCCATTCAAATGCTTCAACAAATAAGATACTGCCACATGTTTGTTGTTCATAATACTTATTTCATAAAAGTGACAGTAAAGTAATTAAGACTGTTAATTGTATTAGGGCAAGTGACTATACACTAAGGGCAAGTAGATTTTACTGATTGTAGGACATTTGCCCCCCAGGACATTTGCCCCCCAGTGAAAAATTGTACTACCGGACATTTGCCCCCCAGTTGAAATGGCAGATAGGGCATTTGCCCCCCACTTCTTATTTTTAGAATGGACATTTGCCCCCCAATATTTTTGTTCTATGTGCCAGTAGATATACTGTGTTTTATGTTGTTTTATTATCAAAATTACTCTAAAAGGCAATTTTCAGTAAAAAAAAAACTATTTTATTGATAAAAATTTGATAAATATGTTTATTACATTCAGGTGTTAAGGCAGGGGTTTTTTTTATGACTGGGGGAAGAGGCCCCAGCCTGTCATTGGGGGAAGAAAATAGCGCGCGACGAGCAGTTTTGGGGGATTTTTTCACTCAGGGGGGAATTTACAATTATGCATAATAAACACTTTAAACTATGTTTTTATTACATATTCTTGCAACCTTTAGCAACTACTAGCAACACACTGTCACTTAGCAATAGATGGACTTGCACTAATGTTCAATTATCATTGTAACAAGGTGGGTGGGGAGAGTTGAAATGCTCAAATCATTGAATATTTAAAGGTCACATGCTTTTATTCACAAAAAATGCTTTAAAATAAGAGTTGCTTTTGCAAGAGTCATCATATTATTATTAAATGCATACTTTTGTTGGCTTTTTATTTCAATTGTACTAGAAAATCTTGTAAGAAAGGATAAAAAAGTCCGAAAATCACGATCGCGAAAACGTGTGACAAATATGAAAGAACGAAAGCAAACATTAAAAATTCTTGATAAAATACCCGTTTTAAATTTCATCTTTTCACCAGAACTATTCCATACTTATAATATCTGATTACTTAAAACATTTATATTTTATTTTGCTCTAGCAAAATACCTCGGCAAAGATAATAAATTTGCGTAACGGCCGACCGGCTTATTTAATCGAATCAAGCACATAAAATAATTACTTTAAATTAACAACACATATTACACAATACAGCATAAGCTGTTACCGCTAATTAACAAGAGGTACAAACACGATAATCTGACGCTGTATTGTTTATCAATCATCTATTATTACATACTGATAATAACCACGTGTCAGTCGGCGCGTGGCGTGATTGACATCTGTCAGTAGCTAATTAACATACGACGCTCCGCCTACTGTCATACTTACGCTGGTGTCGACAAACAGTATGAAGTTCACTGGGATTTTGATTGACAAGGGGCAGAGCTTTCGAACTCGTTACGCATCAAAGAGTATTACCGCGAGACAAGCAGACGCCCACGGCATATTATGTGCGGGTCAGATACGAGTTTTTATCGATTTTCGCTGGTCTAAACCGGAACCTCGGGTCCACTGAACGCTCTTCTAACATTTTTCTACTATTTCTAAAGGTTTTCACACCCATTGAAAATTGTGAAAGACCGTCTGCAATTGTGAACGGGTCCGATAATCGGTCGGGAAAATCGCTGGGAGTAATCTCCATTGCTTTGTTTACGATTTTGGAGGGGGGAATTTCAGACGTAGGGGAATTTCGACTGAGGTAGGGGAAATCCTTGGCTGTGGGGGAAATCCTCGGCTGGGGGACGAGGCCGATATTCGGCATCTGCTATAGAATAAAAAAAAGCCCTGTAAGGTAAATAATAGCCTATTATTGAGTTATAAAAGTGCTCATAACAATGTTATAATTTTTTTATTTGTGCAATGTTTTTAACACTCAAACTTGTTAATCTGGCAATTATCTACAAGAATGATGTAAGAAACAAAGACATTGTCAGGGGTTCCACTAGACCCGAAAACCCAAGAGTCCCAGGACCCTTGGGCCCAAATTTTGAAGGGTCCTTTTCCAAAATACAGGAGTCCCAACATGTCCGTATAATTGACTATATTTTTTATACAGTAATACGTAGATCTTTACCTAAGAAAACAATAAACCCAAGATCATGTTACAGCATGATAAAAATGTCAGTTTCAGGTCATAATAATTATTATAGTCTCATATTGTAAACTAATATTTATCAAAATTAATATTATTTTGATTAGGGTTTTTTTCAATATTTCATTTCATTTTTAATAACAGAAAAGTGCTAGAACACTCTATAAAAAAAATAAAAATGTATCCAAAATGTACTATCCAGATACTGGTACACTTTCAGAATGTCATCGAAAGTACTTTTTGCTCTGTTTACTTGTCAAACTAAGATAAATCAGCGAAAGTTCCTCAAAAAATGATGCTACTTGTCATTAAAAACTGCATTGAAAGTCAGTTTTTATTAAGGAATTTTGGAAATATGCATATGACATCGGGTGTAATTAGACCCGTGAACGGACATTCTAAACTCATTTTTGCTTTCAAAATTCATCAAAATTTGTGAAGTTTCTTGTTGAAATTACGATATGATCACTAAACAATGGTCTGATTTAAAGTTGGCATGAAAAAACCTTGCAGGGCACTTTTCACATGCTCGGTAATCAGCTGCTTACGATAATTTAATAATTGGCGCCTTTTTGACAGTACACGTGATTCGCTTTATCAATTAATTTCAACACTTCATTGATTCTTGTTACCTATGTGCACTCGCCGTGAGGTAACTTGCTGATAAAAAAATCAGCGAAGCATGTCTACAGGAGAAAAGGCGGGATTTAGCAGAGATCATAGGCAGAAAGGCAGGAGGGCATGACCCGGAGTGTTTATTTTGAATACACGTGTCTATCGTGGAAATAGTTTTACTGCTGGAAATTAATGATAAGAGAAAGGATTATCAAAGGAAAATGCCCCGGGTCCCGAAGGACGCACAGGCAAGTATTCTGCCGGGTCGTTTGAACGTCTTTTGAAAATCTCCCGGGTCCGGACCCGGGGTCCCGGGTCAAATGGAACCCCTGATTGTTATCTACAATATGATAATTATCTTCTACCAAGTTCCTAAAAAATCACTAGGGGGCAAAAATATTTGGGGGCAAATGTCCGTTTCAGAAATAAGCACTGGGGGGCAAATGTCCTATCTACCATTTCAACTGGGGGGCAAATGTCCAGCAGTCCACTTTTTTATTGGGGGGCAAATGTCCTGGGGGGCAAATGTCCGGATTTTACTAGCTGCATGTCCTGCAGGGCGAGTGATGGGAAAAAATATTTACACCCCAGATGATGTCATCAGCTTCTCACAGGAGTCTGGGAGCAAATGTTGCGGTTCGACCTGGTTCTGGAGTTATGCCATAACTTAAAGGACGCGACCATCAGAATATAGAAATAGCATCAGTAAAGTTATGGTAGTCAGAACTGATGTCAGACAAGCCAATAAACATATCTGGGGCAGCTACGATCACAGGTGCCAGGTGATTTTTCTGCCCTGTATCATCCCCAATATCAGTAAAAGAAGGTTTGAAGTGGTCCTATTTCAGTCAATCAGTGCCTGAAGGGATTTTTTTCAGGTTTTCAGGATGGTACAAGTACTAGTTTTTATTTATCCCCCCACCAAAGGTGAAGGGGATATTAGAAATGCTCTCCGTCCGTCCGTCCGCAACGATCTTTGTCCGGACCATAACTCCAAAAGTACTTGAGGGATTTTCTTCAAACTTCATACACTGATAGAACACATTGGGAGGAAGTGCAGTGTGCAAGAACAATAACTCTACCTTGCTATTTTTTGAGTTATTCCCCTTTATCTTATTTTCTTAAAAAATTTTGTCCGGAGCATAACTCCAAAATGTACTGGAGGGATTTTCTTCAAACTTCATACACTGATAGAACACATTGGGAGGAAGTGCAGTGTGCAAGAACAATAACTCTACCTTGCCTATTTTTTGAGTTATTCCCCTTTATCATATTTTCTTAAAACATTTTGTCCGGAGCATAACCCCAAAAGTACTGGAGGGATTTTCTTCAAACTTCATACACTGATAGAACACATTGGGATGAAGTGCAGTGTGCAAGAACAATAACTCTACCTTGCTATTTTTGAGTTATTCCCCTTTATCATATTTTCTTAAAAAAATTTGTCCGGAGCATATCTTCTTCATGCATGGAGGGATTTTGATATATCTTGGCACAAATGTTTACCACCACGAGGCGGAGTGTCATACGCAGGAACCAGGTCCCTAGGTCTAAGGTCAAGGTCACACTTAGAGGTCAAAGGATACAAGAATAAAAACCTTGTCCGGAGCATTTCTTCTTCATGCATTGAGGGATTTTGATATAACTTGGCACAAATGTTCACCACCACGAGACGGAGTGTCATGCGCAAGATCAGGTCACTAGGCCTAAGGTCAAGGTCACACTTAGAGGCCAAAGGTCAGATACAAGAATGACTTTGTCCGAAGCATTTCTTCTTCATGCATAGAGGGATTTTGATGTAACTTGGCACAATTATACACCATCATGAGACGAAGTGTCATGCGCATTTCCCCTTCTTTAGAATTACTTCCCTTTGTTGTTACTTTAAATAGCTTTTTTTGTAACTTTTTCATTACTAGTCGTAGGGAAAAATCGAGACCACTTTTCTGTAGTACAACAAACATGCTAATATCCATTTTGAGGTGTATTTTGACCAGTCTCTTCCTGATAAAGATTTTTGTGTGGACTTGAAATTTTTTTTTTCACTTTTTTTTTTTTTTTTTTTTTTTTTTTTTTTTTTTTTTTTTTTTATAAAGATTAACTTCCCTTGTTGTTACTATAAATAACTTATATTGTAACATTTTTATAATTGACCTAGGGAAAAAACAAGACCACTTTTCTGTGGTACAGCATAGATGTTACTCTCCAGTTTTAGGTGTATTTTATTAATTTTATTATATATAAGGTATCTCTACCTAGTAAGGAGTTTTTTTGTGGACTTTAAAAAACAAAAGACTTACAATGATTACTAAACAACCACAAAATTAACATTCCATTTGCAAATACAGCTGCCCGGTGGGGGGATTAGCCATGTCTGACATGGCTCTTGTTTGAAATGGAACATTTGAGAACAGACAGCTTTATATTTTCAGGTTTGGGTGTTGTATATGCCTTGGGCCTAAGCTACATATGGTATCTGGACAATGCCAGCATCGTATCTGTGATGACTGTCTCTATGTAGACAAAGAAAGACGTCCATGTATGGAAAAATGCCCTGTATGTGGTATGGAGAACTCATTTCCGCACACTAGGTATTTATATTGATTTAATTTATTCCTTTTTGCATTTGATCTGTTATTAAGTGTGGTAGTCCTACTTGTCATTTTTATGTCTCCCCCAGGAGACATATTGTTTTTGCCCTGTCCGTCCGTACGTCACACTTCATTTCTGAGCAATAACTGGAGAACCATTTGACCTAGAACCTTCAAACTTCATAGGGTTGTAGGGCTGCTGGAGTAGACGACCCCTATTCTTTTTGGGGTCAAAGTCACAGGGACCTGAACATTGAAAACCATTTCCGATCAATAACTAGAGAACCACTTGACCCAGAATGTTGAAACTTCATACGATGATTGGTCATGAAGAGTAGATGACCCCTTTTGTTTTTGGGGTCACTCCGTCAAAGGTCAAGGTCACAGGGGCCTGAACATTGAAAACCATTTCCGATCAATAACTAGAGAACCACTTGAACCAGAATGTTGAAACTTCATAGGATGATTGGTCATAAAGAGTAATTGACCCCTATTGATTTTGGGGTCACTGCATCAAAGGTCAAGGTCACAGGGGCCTGAACATAGAAAACCATTTCCGATCAATAACTAGAGAACCACTTGACCCAGAATGTTGAAACTTCATAGGATGATTGTACATGCAAAGTAGATGACCCCTATCGATTTTGGGTTCACTCCATTAAAGGTCAAGGTCACAGGGGCCTGAACATTGAAAACCATTTCCGGTCAATAACTTGAGAACCACTTGACCCAGAATGTTGAAACTTAATAGGATGATTGGTCATGCAGAGTAGATGACCCCTAACGATTTTGGGGGTCACTCTGTGAAACGTCAAGGTCATGGGCCCGAACATTGAAAACTATTTCCGGTCAGTAACTTGAGAATCACTTGACCCAGAATGATGAAACTTCATAGGATGATTGATCATGCAGAGTAGATGACCCCTAACGATTTTAGGGTCACTCTGTTAAAGGTCAAGGCCACAGGGGCCTGAACATGGAAAACCATTTCCAATCAATAACTTGAGAACCTCTCGACCTAGAATGTTGAAACTTCATAGGATGATTGTTCATGAAGAGTAAATTACCCCTATTGTTTTTGGGGTCATTCCGTTAAAGGTCAAGGTCACAGGGGCCTGAACATTGATAACCAGTTCCGATCAATAACTTGAGAACCACTTGACCCAGAATGTTGAAACTTAATAGGATGATTGGACATGCAGAGTAGATGACCCCTATTTATTTTGAAGTCACTTGATCAAAGGTCAAGGTCACAGGAGCCTGAACAGTGACTTGAGAACCACTAGGCCAAGAGTGTTGAAATTTAGTGGGATAACTGGACATGCCAAGTAGATGATCCCTATTGCAGCCAACCATCAGTGTCTCTTTGACTTTCGCTGCTGACCCCTATTGACTTCTTGCCTATAGGACTTTGCATTGGGGGAGACATGCGCTTTTTTACAAAAGCATTTTCTAGTTATTGAATAATTTATGTAACCACAGTTTAACATCACTTTAACTTGTTTTTAATCCCCCGCCGTGGCGGAGGGATTATAGGAATGGTCTGCGTCCGTCCTTCCGTCCCGTCCTTCCGTCCGTAACAAATTCATGTCCGGTCCATATCTCCTAAACCCCTTGAAGGATTTTCATGAAACTTGGGTCAAATGATCACCTCATCAAGACGATGTGCTGAACCCATGAGTCAGCCTTGTCGGTTCAAGGTCAAGGTCACAACTCAAGGTCAAAGGTTTGAGTCTGCCATTTTGTGTCCGCTCTATATCTCCTAAACCCCTTGAAGGAATTTTATAAAACTTGGGTCAAATGATCACCTCATCAAGACGATGTGAAGAACCCATGAGTCAGCCATGCCGGCTCAAGGTCAAGGTCAAAACTCAAGGTCAAAGGTTTGAGCCTTCCATTTATTGTCCGCTCTATATCTCTTAAACCCCTTGAAGGAATTTTATAAAACTTGGGTCAAATGATCACCTCATCAAGACGATGTGCAAAACCCATGAGTCAGTCATGCCGGCTCAAGGTCAAGGTCAAAACTTAGGGTCAAAGGTTTGAACCTTCCATTTTGTGTCCGCTCTATATCTCCTAAACCCCTTGAAGGATTTTCATCAAACTTGGGTCAAATGATCACCTCATCAAGGCGATGTGCAGAACTTATGAGTCAGCCATGTCAGCTCAAGGTCAAGGTCACAACTGAAGGTCAAAGGTTTGAGCCTTCCATTTTGTTTCCACTCTATATCTCCTAACCCCCTTGAAGGAATTTTATAAAACCTGGGTCAAATGATTACCTTATCAAGACGATGTGCAGAAATTATGAGTCAACCATGCCAGGTCAAGGTCACAACTAAGGGTCGAAGGTTTGAGCCTTCCATTTGGTGTCCACTCTGTATCTCCTTAACCCCTTGAAGGATTTTCATCAAACTTTGGTCAAATGATCACCTCATCAAGAACTCGTGAGACAGCAATGTCAACTCAAGGTCAAGGTCACAACTGAAGGTCAAAGGTTTCAGCTCGGTATCTCCTAAACCCCTTGAAGGATTTTCATGGAACTTTGGTCAAATGATCACCTCATCAAGACGTTGTGTAAAATTCATGAGTCAGCCGTGTCAGTTCAAGGTCAAGGTCACAGCTAAAATCAAAGGTTTCACAGCGATTTTTTTTCCTTCTTTAATAGGGTCCGTAAAACGGACCCTTTCCCAATTGAAAATAATGACCTTTTTTCCCAATTTCAGACCAAATTATTCCCAAAAATGACCTACAAACATTTTTGAAACGGCTGCTGTCCCGACATCGTGAAATTCGCCGATTATAGAAAATGTGTTCCGAATTTTAATCGAGTGTTTGCTAATTTTGACCAAAGGGCAAATACTCGATTAAAATTCAGAACATGTTCTCTGTCATCACAAGCGCGAATTTAATCAATCACACCATGCATTGTTTTCAGTAACCGGTTTCCACGATCTTTTTCTTTAGTACCAGTGACAAACTGTGCGAACAATGAGTCACAACAGCAAATATAATGTTCAAAGGCTAACAAAATCCAAGCTTGCTGGCTGCAAAACCCTTGTGGAGTTCAGATTCTCACGGGCATCTTCACAGCCTGTTCTGACTGAGGAAACATCCGTTGTTCAATCGTCGACATCGGTGTCGTTTCCATGTCAGAGTCAGGAGAACTCTTGTGTAACTCTGGTTGAATTTGTGCCCAAGTGTGTGCCTTTAGAACAACCATCGTTATCTCAGAGTCAGGCCACTGTATCATGTTGTGATGATCAGAACACTAGCTCTAGTGTAACTCAATTAGATCCAGGAAAGGGGTTATTGTAATTTTGTATGTTACACAAAATTCCCAATTAGGATGAAAACGACGCTATTTTTCCCAAATCGTCCGGACGCGGACGCTTTCCCAAAATGGCAAAAAAATTCGCTGTTTCACCCTTTCACTATCCATAGCAGTGGCGGGGGATTTAGCTGTCTTTCAGACTGCCTTGTTCTGCAGCATTTGGTAAGTAAATGAATAAGATTGCTGTAGTTCTGTACTCTTGACATGAACTGTCAGTATTATTTAAATTTGTTTTAGGCCCATTATTCCGGCCCAGGTTATAGAAATACAGCGGTGTATTGGTGTTCAGGAGTGCCCTAATGGTTGTGCTGCCCAGATGTGGTATTGGGAAGTAGAGGATCATACCAGGTATACATCATTGCAGGTGACATATTTTCAGGGCTGTTGTTGTGTATCATATAAGTGTATTAACTTTGTTTCCGGTAACATGCTCAAAAAAATTAGGGTAGGTAGGTCGGAAAACTTTTTTTTGGAAATTTTTTTTATCAAGGGAGACTTTTCGGTAATTATTTTTTTGTCAAAAAATGATTACAAATAAGGGGGTTATGCCTTTAGAGCATCAGTAAGTTGATTTCTAACATCACTGGCCATGTTTAAAGCATAAAATGTGCAGTTTTGCATCTTTTTGTTAAAAAGTTGAAAAAAATATTCTCCAAGGCCATGAAAACATTTAGGGTCAGGTCAAATATTTAGGGTAGGTCGGGATACCGGAAACAAACAATTTTGGACAAGTCAATCAAGAATTCATAAATATACCTTGTACCTGATAATTTTGAAAAGAACGTATAAATAAGTACTGTACTTCTGTTCCAGTGTCATTACTTTTTGTTATGCTCTGTGCGGCCAATTTTCTGCTACTTGTCAAGTATAACACAGATACTTCACAATTCAAAAATTTAGTACCACTTCACAATTTAAAAAATTTTTAAAAAGAACACGAAAGTCAGCCATTTCTTAGCTCACATTCTAGCATAAAAATGCTGTTCTTGTCACTTTTCTAGGGTGTTTTAACAAGAGAGAAAACCTGTGTTAACATAGAGATTCTTGCGCTCACATGCTATTATAACACCTTTTTAGCTCGACTATTCATAGAATAGTAGAACTATTGGACTCGCCCATCCGTCGGCGTCCACGTCCCGATTTGGTTAAGTTTTTATATGTAAGCTGGTATCTCAGCAACCACATGTGAGAATGGATTGAAACTTCACACACTTATTCACTGTGATAAACTGACTTACATTGCACAGGTTCCATAACTCTATTTTGCTTTTTTACAAACTTATGCCCCTTTTTTGACTTAGAAATTTTTGGTTAAGATTTTGTATGTAAGCTGGTATCTCAGTAACCACTTGTGGGAATGGATTGAAACTTTACACACTTTTTTACTGTGATAAACTGACTTACATTGCACTGGTTCCATAACTTCATTTTGCTTTTTTACAAAATTATGTCCCCTTTTCGACTTAGAAATTTTTGGTTAAGGTTTTGTATGTAAGCTGGTATCTCAGTACTCACTAATTGGAGTGGATTGAAACTTCACACACTTGTTCACTGTCATGATTTGACATGCACAAAGCAGGTCCCATAACTTTATTTTGCTTTTTTACAAAATTATGCCCCTTTTTCAACATAGAAATTTTTGGTCAAGTTTTTAGCTCACTTGTCACATAGTGACAAGGTGAGCTTTTGTGATCGTCCGTCCACAATTTCTTGTCTGCACGATAGTGGTTTCGTTTATGATTTTATTTTAACCAAACTTGCACACAACTTGTATCACCATAAGATCTTGGTTCCTTTCTTGAACTGGCCAGATCCCATCATGGGTTCCAGAGTTATGGCCCCTGAAATGGCCAAAATTAGCTATTTTGACCTTGTCTGCACAATAGCAATTTTATTTATGATTTGATTTTTACCAAACTTGCACACAACTTGTATCACTATAAGATCTTGGATCTTTTCTTGAACTGGCCAGATTCCATTATGGGTTCCCAGGGCTAGACACTAACTTTTTTCCAGTGGTGGTCCGAAGGACCAGCAGCTTTTGCAAACTGATGGTCCGACAGAATTTCAGGTGGTCCTACCTAGATGGATGTTTTTTTTTTAAGTTAACGCAACCAGTAACGTATGAGACCCCCTCTTCTTTCATGGAGTACTTTTTACAAACACTGCAAAACATGTGATTTTTATATTATTATTTTGATAAACATCTGCCATTTAATTATTAAAAATAATTTTAAAAATCAAATTTAAAATAAAGATGTCAATAAAGATGATTTTTTCAGCAATTCATATTTTAAGTGGGTGGGGTTTGGTGCCTCTTCTCGAAAAATGCTTCAAAATAAGAGCTTTTTTTTGCAAAAGTTGTTATTTTTCTTAAATACAGACTTTTTATTGACTTTTCATTAAGATTGCACTAGAAAATCTCGTTAAAAATGTCAGAAAATCACGGCCGTGAAAACGGGTGACAAATATGGAAAACGAAAGTAACATTAAATTCTTGATAAAATACGTGTTATAAATTTCTTTTCTTTTTTTTTTTTTTTCATTATAGCTATAGAATACTTATAATTTCTGCATATTAAAAACATTTTTTATTTGTTTTTGCCCACACAAAGCCTCGGTAATGATAATAAATTAAATAAAATGCCATAGATAGTAACGGCCGATCGGCTTATATAAACATAAAATAAATGAATTTCGTTATCCAATTTGTTGTACAGTAATAATCGGCAAGACAACAATACAGCAGAAGCTGTATACCGCTAATTAACAAGTTGTACAAACACGATAATAGGCTGCTTTTCGCATTGTTTATCAATTAACTTTTAACTTTTTGATCAATAAACACTTTTGATAATGATGGGCACTAAATACAAACCGCAAGATGACAACGTGTCAGTCGGCGCGTGGCGTAACTGACATATGTCAGTAGCTAATTGATATACGACGCTCCGCCTACTGCCATACTTCCGCTTATTGCGGCAAACAATATTTAAATTCACTGGGATTTTGATTGGCACAGGGGCAGAACTTTCGAACTCGAGACGAATCAAAGAAAATTTCCGCGGGTCACGCCGACGCATGGGGCATTTTCTGTGCGAGTCAGATACGATTTTTTCTCGATTTTCGTGGGCAAAATCCGGAACTTCGGGTCTACCGAACGCTGGATACTGTACTGATACCTCAATAGTTCGTAAATGAATGCTTCGACCAGATAGATAAGTTACCGTGTTCCGTTCCCGGGTTTTAGCACCAGCGTTACATCCGGGCATTCCAAATTTCAAGAAAATATACACGGGGAAAACCAAATTCTATTTTTAAACTGCAGTACCGTCAACAATTCAGTGTTTATTAATTTATTTTAAAAATGACTTGCTTGTAATTTTCGGTGGTCCGTCGGACCACACAGGTTCGAGAAGTTAGTGGTCCTCCCTGAAAAGCACTGGTCTCGGACCAGCGGACCAGCGTTAGTGTCGAGCCCTGGTTCCAGAGTTATGGCCCCTGAAAGTGCCAAAATTAGCTATTTTGACCTTGTCTGCACAATAGCAGCTTCATTTATGATTTGAATTTAATTAAACTCACACACAACTTGTATCACCATAAGATCTTGGTTCCTTTATTGAGCTGGCCAGATCCTATTATGGGTTCCAGAGTTATGGCCCCTGAAAGGGCCAGAATTAGCTATTTTGACCTTGTCTGCACAATAGCAGCTTCATTTATGATTTGATTTTAACCAAACTTGCACAAAACTTGCATCACTATAAGATCTTGGTTCCTTTCTTGAACTGGCTAGATTCCTTTATGGGTTCCAGAGTTATGGCCCCTGAAAGGGCCAGAATTAGCTGTTACGACCTTGTCTGCACAATAGCAACTTTATTTATGATTTGATTTTTACCAAACTTGCACACAACTTGTATCACTATAAGATCTTGGATCTTTTCTTGAACTGGCCAGATTCCATTATGGGTTCCAGAGTTATGGCCCCTGAAAGTGCCAAAATTAGCTATTTTGACCTTGTCTGCACAATGGCAGCTTCATTTATGATTTGATTTTAACCAAACTTGCACAAAACTTGCATCACTATAAGATCTTGGTTCCTTTCTTGAACTGGCTAGATTCCTTTATGGGTTCCAGAGTTATGGCCCCTGAAAGGGCCAGAATTAGCTGTTACGACCTTGTCTGCACAATAGCAGCTTCATTTATGATTTGAATTTAATCAAACATGCAGTGCAAAGGGTCAATAACTCAACTTCGCATTTTACAAAATTATGCCCCTTTTTTAGCTTAGGAGTTTTTGGTTAAATTCTTATATGTAAGCTGGTATCTCAGTACCTACTAATGGGAATGGATGGAAACTTCACACTCTTGTCCACTGTCATGAGCTGATAAGCACTATGCAGGTTCCATAACCCTGTTTTGCTTTTTAGCTCACCTGTCACAAAGTGACAAGGTGAGCTTTTGTGATCGCGCAGCGTCCGTCGTCCGTCCGTCCGTGCGTGCGTGCGTAAACTTTTGCTTGTGACCACTCTAGAGGTCACGTTTTTCATGGGATCTTTGTGAAAATTGGTCAGAATGTTCCCCTTGATGATATCTAGGTCAAGTTTGAAACTGGGTCACGTGCAGTCAAAAACTAGGTCATTAGGTCTAAAAATAGAAAAACCTTGTGACCTCTCTAGAGGCCATATATTTCACAAGATCTTCATGAAAATTGGTCAGAATGTTTACCTTGATGATATCTAGGTCAAGTTCGAAACTGGGTCACGTGGGGTCAAAAACTAGGTCATTAGGTCTAAAAATAGAAAAACCTTGTGACCTCTCTAGAGGCCATATTTTTCATGAGATCTTCATGAATATTGGTCAGAATGTTCCCTTGATGATATCTAGGTCAAGTTCGAAACTGGGTCATGTGGGTCAAAACTAGGTCAGTAGGTCTAAAAATAGAAAAACCTTGTGACCTCTCTAGAGGCCATATTTCTCAATGGATCTTCATGAAAATTGGTCAGAATGTTCACCTTGATGATATCTAGGTCAAGTTCGAAACTGGGTCACATGCAGTCAAAAACTAGGTCAGTAGGTCTAAAAATAGAAAAACCTTGTGACCTCTCTAGAGGCCATATTTTTCAATGGATCTTCATGAAAATTGGTCAGAATGTTAACCTTGTTGATATCTAGGTCAAGTTCGAAACTGGGCCACGTGGGGTTAAAAACTAGGTCAGTAGATCTAAAAATGGAAAAACCTTGTGACCTCTCTAGAGGCCATATTTTTCATGAGATCTTCATGAATATTGGTCAGAATGTTCACCTTGATGATATCTAGGTCAAGTTCGAAACTGGGTCACGTGGGGTCAAAAACTAGGTCAGTAGGTCTAAAAATAGAAAAACCTTGTGACCTCTCTAGAGGCCATATTTCTCAATGGATCTTCATGAAAATTGGTGAGAATGTTCAGCTTGATGATATCTAGGTCAGGCTCGAAATTGGATCATGTGCGGTCAAAAACTAGGTCAGTAGGTCGAAAAATAGAAAAACCTTGTGACCTCTCTAGAGGCCATATTTTTCACAGGATCTTCATGAAAATTGGTGAGAATGTTCACCTTGATGATATCTAGGTCAAGTTTATAAGTGGGTCATGTGCCTTCAAAACTAGGTCATTAGGTCAAATAATAGAAAAACCTTGTGACCTCTCTAGAGGCCATATTTTTCAATGAATCTTCATGAAAATTGGTCAGAATTTTTTATCTTGATGATATCTAGGTCACATGTGCTCAAAAACTAGGTCACTATGTCAAATAATAGAAATAACGACGTCATACTCAGTTCAACACTGGGTCATATGGGGATAGGTGAGCGATTCAGGACCATCATGGTCCTCTTGTTTACTAAATTATGCCCCTTTTTCGACTCGTATTCACTCAATCGACAAGGCTGTTGAATAGTCGAGCGTTGCTGTCCTTCGACAGCTCTTGTTATATATGCGCGTTCCGTGGCAAAGCGTAAACGTATTACGACCCCAAAACAGATAATTCAAATTGAAATGACGTCTGCGTGAAAAAACAACTCAGATATTCCCATGCATTTCATGGAAATTTAATGATGTTGAGGTAGAATGTATTCATTTATTAGTTCTTCCTCGTTCTATGCTAGAATAGCGTTAACGCATGTTCATTTCATGTTGTAACATCTTCAGAATCCCTCAGGATACGTTGGCACCCTCGCCTTATGGGCTCGGGCACCAACCAATCCCCTCGGGATTTTGCAGATGTTATAACACGTAAAAACAACTGTTGTCCCTACATTTATAAGCGCAAAGTGCTCGAGGTGAGCTATTGTGAACATCCTGTTTACAGCTTTTGTGCAACAT
The DNA here is from genome assembly GCF_021730395.1 of Mercenaria mercenaria. Classification (NCBI taxonomy): domain Eukaryota; kingdom Metazoa; phylum Mollusca; class Bivalvia; order Venerida; family Veneridae; genus Mercenaria; species Mercenaria mercenaria. The sequence continues at coordinate 14,929,053 of NC_069361.1, read as the reverse complement.
CAATGATTTGACTGTAATTGTTGACACTTTATAGAAGTCACAGTTTTGGCCCAATTTTCAGAATGTTACCTTCAATAAAATCTTGGATGAGTTCATTACTGGGTCATCTGGGGTCAAAACTAGGTCACCAGGTCAAATCAATATAAAAACCTTACTAACTCTCCACATTTTCTTTTCTGATTGTCATAAACCTTTGTCAAGGCGCCTCTGTGGCCGAGTGGTTAAGGTCACTGACTTCAAATCACTTGCCCTCATCGATGTGGGTTTGAGCTTCGCTCAAGTGATTGGGAAAAGGCTCTTTACCATTACTAAACATGTCTTTTACAGAAATTGCCCAAGATCATGCAAATCTCCAGAGAAGGTTGTTACACCACGTAGAAGACGGAGTCGCGTAGCTGATCGGGGCTGTGTTTCAACAACTATAGGTACACCCAGGCTACGGAATAAACGACCAAGAACAGAAGTACACAGACGGTTGAGACCAAGGCAGGAAACCTAAAGCAATGACACTGGTTATGTTGTAAGAAAGGCCTTTCTGTGAGGCTTGTTCTGCTGTGATTGAACCAATTATCTTTAAAAGATATCAGGGATTTAGTGATATTGTGCTTAACATTGTACGGAATATGAAAGATGATGTGTATTAAAAAAAATCATGTTTCCAAAATAGGTATTCAGAGCGTGATTGTAGCATGTGTGTCTAGCATTGCTGGGGTTCATGTTTTTTGTGCATTCAGGGAGTACTAGCAGTAAATTTGTGCTAGTAATTTGATAAAATGCCCAAGTTGCTTGGATATTCTCGTCTTTTCTTCAGTGCGTCTGCAGTTTCTTTTTAGCTGAACTATTAATTGAATAGGTAGATCTATTGAATTACACTTGCGCTATTGTCATTGTCCTGATTTAATGTACGCTGGTGTTACAGTAACCACTTTTACTGGTAGGAACAGGCTAAATAAAACACTGTGTCACTGTAATATTGTCTTAAAATGCTATGCATAGGTTCATTAACTCTGGTTTTGCATTTAACACATAAACTGATAAGCAATTTCTGGTCAAGGTTCTCATTTAAGCTGGTATTACATTTAGTAGCACAAGACTGGAAAGTGCCATGACATTTAATGTTAAAGCACAAAATTGTTGCATTTTTTGTACCAGTTCATATCGTTGTGTTCATTCATTTTAAGTTTTTCACGGTTACGTTACGACAGACATTGAAAAGTCATTGAATTTGAGGCTAGTTCTTGAAAATGTCTAAAACTCTTAAAAACTCTGAAAACATACTTGAATTTTGAAAAAAGTGCTTGAACTTCATCCAAAAACTTGTTTTATTGAAAAAAATACTTTTAAAGAAGAAATAGAAATGAAGATCATTTGAAAGAAAAATAATGAAATTTGGTCACATCAGTCCGGTATATACCAGTAATGATCGTAAAAAGACGGCATTTTATCATGATTCAGACAGCACTGTTTCTTATAAAACTATGTTCTGAAAATAGTTGATAAAAGTTGTTTGGTAATAAGATTTCAAGATGCTATTCAAGAAATGAAATCCTTGAAATAATGAAACAAAGGGTACTCGAGAAGTCTTTGAAAAGTACTTTAATTTTGTTTGGATGTTCTGTATAAACCATGTTTTTGTGAAGAGCTTTTTGATTACTGGAGTGTTTCAGTCCTTAGATGACTCTTCTAATCCTGTCTTGCCGTTCCAACAGCACATGTAATGATGAATTTCTCGTTTGTTTAAATTACGCAGTTATTTGGTGAACTTTTGTTATATTTTCTTAGTATGTACACAGGAGCCTGAAATTCTATCCAAAAGCCACGAAAAGTCTGTATATGAAAAAGACCCCCCTTCTATATAATAAAAACACAAGGAATGAAACGCATTCACACCCCACCCACCACGAGAAAACAAGAAAATTTCAAAGTAAGCAGTGCGAGTGTTCTCGAGTGGCGTAATTATCTAAAGGCAACTAAAATATGTGCGGGACTGTGCTTACTGGTCGCTTCACCGTATTAACTAACACGAAATCAACAATTTCAACAACATTTCGTTCATCGTCCAAACCATTGCGTGACGTCACACCTTCATGTATATTTCTGCGCCGGAGAGAATACGAAATAATTTCAAGAACCACGTAAAAAATATCTGTATATGTTATGTTTTATTACTGATATTTCTTTCAATAAATATTACATCTTTGAATTTCTTTAAGCATTAAATAATAAAAGAATTAAGCATATCATGTTAGAAAAACCCATTATGGGAACTAACTCTAGCATTGACAAAAGAGGGGAAGTAACTCAACCATTGACGGAAGTAGCGCATAACAGGAAAAAAGAATACCCATGGCTGCTCAGCTACGCTTGGTGATACGGAATGAGTTTTCTGATATTAAATATTAATTGTGTTGTAAATGACAAATAACATTGTTTACACGATGCTATTCTGTTCTGTTCTGAATTGTGTACGGGTCGGACCGGATACTGGCATTTACACAAAAGCATTATTAACACCGGTGCAGAGATATACATGAAGGTGTGACGTCACGCAATGGTTTGGACGATGAACGAAATGTTGTTGAAATCGTTGATTTCGTGTTAGTTAATACGGTGAAGCGACCAGTAAGCACAGTCCCGCATATATTTTAGTTGCCTTTAGATAATTACGCCATTGGAGAACACTCGCACTGCTTACTTTGAAATTTTCTTGTTTTCTCGCGGTGGGTGGGGTGTGAATGCGTTTCATTCCTTGTGTTTTATTATATAGAAGGGGGGTCTTTTTCATATACAGACTTTTCGTGGCTTTTGGATAGAATTTCAGGCTCCTGTGGTATGTATGATGCCAGTGTGCACTAGCTGTATAGCTATGCAAGTAAAATCCATACTGAAGAACTCGAAGAAACTTTATACTGACATTAAAATAAAGCTGACTTAAGCACTTCAAGTGATTCCATGTCATTTCTGTATATTTCTTGTTTTTGGACTGATTAAACTCTAGCACTTTTGTCCAGCCCCTTTCCACCTCATGTCATTGATGTTTTACTGAATGTATCTTGCAGTTTTGAGTAAAATGCTTCGTTAGGTTTTACCTGAGCTGCTGCTTTCAGTTACCTGAATCGACATACTTGTAAATTGAGCCGCACCATGAGAAAACCAACATAGTGCATTTGCGACGAGCATGGATCCAGACAAGCCTGCGCATCCACACAGTCTGGTCAGGATCCATGCTGTTCGCTTTCAAAGCCTATTGCAGTTAGAGAAACCGTTAGCGAACAGCATGGATCCTGACCAGACTGCACAGATGCGCATGCTGGTCTGGATCCATGCTGGTCGTAAATGCACTACCGTATAGCGGGTTATTTCTGCGGTCAAAATATCCTGCGTTTTGGTCCCAAAAATTGTGAAAGAAATTTCTGCGTGTTTAATTTCTGCGTTTTCACATAAAAGGAAGTGAAATTTCTGCGTTTTCGATACCAAGGAGGAGATAGTTCCCGCATGATCGGACCTCGTGAGAATGATAGCGTATGAAAACAATAAACTAAATTACCGGTAACTGCTGTTAAGTAGCTTTGCTTTTAATGAATACATTGTAGGATATAATAACATGTGAATTGAACAAATGTAAGTCCAACAACAAGTGTACACAATACAACTGCAAACTACGGTATATCGGCATAACGGTTGCACAAGTATAAAGGTTACTAAGGTATAGTTCGGAAGATATTCATAAGGGATTATTAAGAACAACTGAAGTAAAATTCACTCAGTTTAATACATTCACAAAAAAAAATCAAACAAACGTTTTCTGAGGGATTAACAGGATTCGATTGACCATCACACCTAATTATACCATTATCGGTAATTGTTAGATGACGACGGTAATTTCAAATAATTAGACCATGCCATTGTGAACTTCGGATTACCACGGGTAACATATCGTGAAACAACATTGATGAAAAATGCAGATTTTTTTGCGTTTTAAATTTTTGCTGGATGAATATTCTGCTGGAAATAATTTTGCAATTCTACCGAGAGACCGCAGAAACGCAGAAATATTCCTCCCGTAGAAATAACCCGCTGTACGGTATGTTGGTTTTATCATGGTGCAGCTCAGTTGTAGAAGAAAATGAAAGTCTAATTTGTGTATTGTATACTAGTGTAAATATCTCCTGAACTTTACCCGTAACAAATTTCAGATGCAAGTTTGTATAGATGCAAATACATTTTAATCAGTTAAAAAAAATTATTCATCCACAGAACTTTGTGCACCATCAAAATTAGTTGTTACATTGTTTACAGTATTTTTTTTAACATATATAAGCTCACCTGATCTTTGTTAGGGTAATTTGGATTTTCTGGCAGCCATAATCCTGTGTCAGCATTTGTATTCAAAGGTCTTCTTTGAAATGACTGGTCAGAATTACTCCAAACCTGGTATGCACCATCCTGTCATTGGCTTCTCAAGTGTTCCTACTTAATAGGGCTTGCTAGTGCAAAAAGGGAAACCTTTAACTGACCTCATGTTGGGAACCATTTGATAGATTTTCACAACACTTCGTCTGTGACATCCTGATATGAAACTCTCTCCAGTTTGTTTAATGGTATGGTTTAACAGTTTTTTGGGCTTGTCAGAGGAGAAAAAAAACCACCAAACTTAATCTTTAGTATGCTTGTATAGACATTGTGTAAGTTTTGTTTAAATGGTTCTTTAGTAAACAGGCTGTGGAGCTAAAATGTGGGAAAAACCTTTTAAACAACTTATTCTCATGAACTACTTGATAGATCTTCACCAAACTTGTTCTGTAGCATCCTTGTATGGACCACTCAAGTTTTTGCAAATGGCCTCGCTTGGTTCTGTTTAGTGAACACAAGAGCTATACATAGCAAAAACCTTAAAATGATTTCACTTGACAGATCTTCACCAAAGTTGGTCAGTAACATTCAATATGGACTGTTCCCAGTTTCAACTACTTGATTGATTTTCACCAAATTTGATCTGTAGCATCCTTGTATAGACAGCTTTAACTTTTTTCATAATTAACAACTTCTCACGAATCAATTGATGGTTTTCAGAAAATATGGTCAATAGCTTCCTTGTATGGACCTCTCTCAAACTTGGTCAGATAGTTTTGCAGTGGCTGTCATATCTAAAAACAGAAAAAGGTTTTTAAAGACTAAAATCTTACGAGATAGTTAATTGATCTTCACTAAACAAAGTTGCTTCAGTAAGTGATATTTTGCATACTGACGTACAGTTTTGTAAGGTCAAGTGAGTGTTGTTTTGGCCCTATTGTTTAGGTCTGTTTGTAGGATTCTAAAAAAGTAATGAAAGTTTAGTTTGTACATTTGATATGTATAAATATATATATTTATTTCAATTGTATATTGTTTCCTTGTTGAATGTTTAATAAAAAAATGTCAAGATTGCACTAATTTTGTTTTATTTCTGTACCCCTTTTATTAGTCTACTGGTTGAAAACCAGTTTCAGGACTAGGATTGCTCTTTTCCTTTCATCCGTCCACAATTTTGTGTGTGGTCCGTAACTCTGTCATTCATCAAGGGATTTTAATTATCCCCTGCTGAAGGCGGAGGGATATAGTTTTGACGTTGCATGTCTACCAGTCAGGAGCTATATCTAGGAAGTGGTTTGGAATATTTAAATAAAACTTAATATACATGTTCATCACTATAGGGAAATGTGGCCTGTCCAGTTTCAGTCGGATTGCCCAAGTAACACCAAGAGTTATGGCCCCTGGAAGTTTCTTGAGTTAACTATATAGGGTACTGTAAATATGGCAATTTCTGCTTCATAACTTGTGACATTACTCACCTAGAACTATGAAAATTAAACTGAATTTAGATCAGCCTAAGGTGGTAGTGCACTATTTAGTCAGGAGTTACTGCCCTTAAATTGTTTAAAAATACATATTTGTACATAAAGTAATCAATTGGTAGAATTTCATTAATTTTTTTCCATGAACATTTATTAACGTGAAGTTGTGTACACACACCAGATCATCCCCACCACTTGGTCTCACCCCTCCCCACCCACCCAACAATTTATTTTTTTTAAATCTTAAATCTTTCATGAAAGTTTTACCCACCTGGCTCCTCCACCCCAGCACCCCCATCATGCACACTCGCCACCCCTTGCAACATTTTTTTTTTTTTTTTTTTCCATTTTTTGTTTTCATCAATATTATCAACATGTGAAATTTTGTACCTTTACCCTGTCCCCTTACCCCCCAAATCTTCCATGAATATTTATCAACATATGAAGTTGTAAACCCCCATCACCAACCACGTTCCAGATTTCTTACTTGATTGTGCTCTCTTAATGACTTCTGTTCTTTTAAGTTCAAATGTAATGAAATTATTTGCTTATTAGAAACATCCTCAACTATTTACTGGATATATTTCTTTGCCATTCCTCAACACAAACCCATTCGGTAGATGATACCAATTCATCGTATTTGCTTGTTTTTGCACAAATTTTCCCCATGATGAGATGTGTCGTGCGCAAAACTAGAATCCCTTGCTAACAGGTAAAGGGCACACTCGAAGGTCAAAGGTCACCGGGGCTCAAAGAATACAATATAATACATTCTATTTTCAAATGACCATATGGAAGGGTTCCTGTGCTGGAGACCCAAGTTTGAATATTTGAGAAAAAATGTGTTAACTTTACATTTTGTCAAGCAGATTTGTCTAAGACAAGGTGAAATGAGTTTCAAGTCAGTTTATCTGTTTGACTTTGTGTCTGTTTAATGTTGTTGTTTTTTTAAACTTGAAATTTTTGTGTCCTCAGTATCATTTATGGAAGCCAGGTTTCACTGTGACAGTCAAACATAAAGGCAAAAACTGTAATACAGGTACTTTCAAGTCTTGGATTTTATGTCTGGTCCATACTTATTACCGGTACCATCTGAAGTATACATGTATTTCAGGAAACTTGAATCTTCCACTCATTTATAGGGACATGAAGAACTCTTGGTTGGTTGGCCCAAGGTCACAGTATCAAATAAGAAAACATTTTGGTACTTGGATTTTGTATTTGGTCTATACCTTTTAAACCCATTGTCAAATATTATTTGTTGCTATAGCATCTAAAATTTCAGCTGTAGCAAAAACATGCCTGCATGCTTTGTTTTGTTCTGTTTCAGTCAAGTAAAAGGACCTGCATATTCTCCAAACTGTCTGCCATTAATTTAATACACCATAAAAGACACAATAATGACATAATTTTTTGATGTATTTTTCATTGATGCCATAGCGTGACTTTGATGTGACAACAAACTAAAAGAATATGCATAGTCTCCATATGGTCCTTATTTACACACAAGTTTCAATATTTTTCAAATTCATCTTGGGATGCAGATTTTGAGGATAGACAAATACTGAAGCGTCTTGTAAGGAAATAGTTCCTGAATCTATGCTGGCAATTTTTGTATCATCAGGTCAAGCTTTAGTGCTGACCTTACGTGAAAGCCAGACTGCAAAACTCTCAAATTTGACTTGTAATATTTTACTTATTGAGCAGACTACCAGAAGTTGTCAATTTTCTAGATTTTGACATATTCAAGGGTCATAACTCCAGAGACTTTCTGAATGGTTTTAAGACTTGGCCAACATAACATTCCAACAACAGGTTTGGTTAACACTGGATAAGAATTGCTAAAGTTGTTACATTCAAACCTGTGTTACACAAAGGAAAAGACCAAACTGGTTGCTTAATACAGGTGACCACTTAACACAGGTAATGATTTTTTTCAGGAGTATAACATTTTGTTTCGAAGTATGAATAATGTTAGATATTCAAGGGACACAACTCCAGAGCCACAGGGACACTCTGGAAGGTTAACTTTCGAAAGGCTTGAATATTCAGCTGACAATCAAACCTAACTGAGATATGCCCATAAACATTATGATCAAGTCTGATGAACACTGGATAAGATGAAGGGCAGAAACTAAATTTTCACAATTTTTGATAAAGGGCCATAATTCTAATGCCGCTGGGAAAATCTAGCTGGTTATTGAATCTAACACTAGTAACAGAGACATGATGTCCATAAACATTTTGACTACAGTAAGTTAATCACATAATACAAACTGTTTCACAGGCATGTATACTGGTTGTCAAGGAAGTACCCACTTAGTAATGTTGGTATAAAATAAAGGGCAAGTAATAGAGATATATCTTATTCTGGAAATAGACCAAACATTTTAGAATGTGGTTTAGCACCAAAAACGTGAACTGATTCAATACTAAAATTCTCACTGTGTTAAATGTGCACAAGATGAAAATAAGAAGTCAGACCTAATAGCAAGTGTGTCCATCTCGAACATCAATACATGCTTGTTATCTTGGCGAATATTGCAAATCAGACTCTGTATATAATACTTAGGGATGGCATTCCATTCGTTTACGAGCGCTTGAATCAGCTGCTGAGGGTTTTGGATGGTATTACCGTTATTGTAGACCCTTCGACCAAGTTGTTCCCACAAGTGCTCTATTGGACTGAGGTCCGGTGAAAACGCTGGCCATTGTAACACGTTAATGTTGTTAGCTATCAAAGTGACATCGGGGTGATTAGCAAGAAATGGTAGCACTTGCGGTTGCAGCACATCATCAACCTAATGCTGTGCCGTAAGACTTCCATCAATGACTGAGTGGTGTCCTATAGTTCCGTATGATCCCGCCCCATACCATTACACTCCCTCCTCCCCATTGTGGTGCCTGGCAAACACAACAGTTGGCATAACGCTCGCCGCATTGACGCAATACTTTACGACGTCTATCTGGCATATCCAAGCAGAAACGAGACTCATCCATGAACAAGACACATTGCTATTGATGCTGCGTCCATTGCAAATGATGACAACACCAAATGACTCGATTTCTCTGACGTTCTGGTGTTAACATATTGCCACAATATGCGTCATAGCTTAGTATCCCAGTTTTATGGAAGCCGAGAGCATAGCTGACTCACTGACACGTCCAAGGACACTTACAGTCTCTCAAGCAACTTGTACTGTAGTGCAAAGCCTGCCTATAACGCAATTGCGAAAGCACAATATGCCGGTCCTGTTGACATGACATAATTCTCGGATGTCCAGAACGTTCTCTGTCACACACAGAACCAGTTGCATTCTGCCGTTTGACAAGTTTTCTTATTGTGCAATGTGTAGAATTCCACCTGCCAATAAGACATACCACCCTATATTATGCCAACGGCTTGGTTTGGTTAAACGCCATTCAAATGTTCTATTTCAGTGCAGTAATAACAAGAGCTGTCCGTAAGACAGCCAAGCTCGACTATTCGAAATATTGTCACAGAAGCAGGAAATTATTACCCAAAATGTTAAATATCAAAAGAGTTTTAAGTTCGAAAGGGGACATAATTTGACCAAAATGCATATCAGAGTTATGGGACTCGATGCTATCAACTAGTTTTATAATCCCGAAGAAACATGTTAAGTTTCAATTCCATAATCTGCATTAGTTTTGGAGATAGTAACTTGCATGTAAAACTTTAACCAGAATTTTCTAAGTCCAAAAGGGGGCATAATTTGCTCAAAATACAAGTTAGAGTTATGGAACTTGACCCAGTGAGCTTGGTAATTGACCAAGAAAAAGAATAAATAAGTTTCAAAGCTATATGCCTTTTGGTAATAGCTGTATGTACTTGCACGCAAAACTTTAACCAGGATTTTCTAAGTCCAAAAGGGGGCATAATTTGCCCAAAATACATGTCAGAGTTATGGGACTTGATTCTATCAACTAGTTTTATAATCCCGAAGACACATGTGAAGTTTCAATTCAATATCTGCATTAGTTTTGGAGATAGTAACTTGCATGTAAAACTTTAACCAGGATTTTCTAAGTCCAAAAGGGGGCATAATTTGCCCAAAATACATGTCAGAGTTATGGGACTTGACCCAGTGAGGTAGGTAATTGATCTAGAAAAAGAAAAAATAAGTTTCAAATCTATATGCCTTTTAGTAATAGCTGTATGTACTTGCACGCAAAACTTTAACCAGAATTTTCTAAGTCCAAAAGGGGGCATAATTTGGCCAAAATGAAGGTCAGAGTTATGGGACTCGGTGCTATCAACTAGTTTTATAACCCCAAATACACATGTGAAGTTTCAATTCAATATCTGCATTAGTTTTGGAGATAGTAACTTGCATGTAAAAACTTAACCAGAATAAAGTCCAAAAGGGGGCATAATTTGCTCAAAATACATGTTAGAGTTATGGAACTTGACCCAGTGAGGTTGGTAATTGACCTAGAAAAAGAATAAATAAGTTTCAAAGCTATATGCCTTTAAATGATAGCTGTATGTACTTGCATGCAAAAACTTAACCAAGGTGTGACGCCGACGCTGACGCCAGGGTGAGTAGAATAGCTAGACTATTCTTCGAATAGTCGAGCTAAAAACTATGGTGTTTTTCTGTAATATCCTTACACAGTGATTGATAACACACAAAAAAACTTTGTAATGGACTCTTGTGCTACAGGCCCATTTTGCAAGTGCATCACAAGCAAGCCAAGCGACAGTTATATTCCGTATATTTAACCGTAATGTCATCTATTGTTGACCATAAAACCACTTTATACCATTTGAATTTCAAGCTCAATTGCTTGGGACAAAATAAAAAAATTTTCAGAGTGGGTACTTTCTTATGACGGTGAGTATATAAAAGAATTATAACAAGAGCTGTCCGTAAAACAGCGCGCTTGACTTTTCTCAGTGCTTGACTGAATTAGAGCTTTGCCAGTAAAAAAAAAAATCAAAGTTATAAAGGGACATAACCCTGTCAAAATTCAAATCAGAGTTACAGGAATTGTGTGTCCTGGTGAAGACTTTAATAGTAAATAACTATTCTGAGTTTCAAGTAAAAAGCTTTAATAGTAAGAGATATTTGACTATCAAAAATTTTAACAAAAAATTCTAAGTTAAAAGGGGGCATAATTCTGTCAAAATTCAAATCAGAGTTATGGGGATTGTTTCACCTGGTGTAGACTTTGATAGTAACAGAGATATTTGACTTTATCAAAAACTTTAACCAACAGCGACGCCGACCCCGGGGCGAGTACAATAGCTCTACTTTTTCTTCAAAAAGTCGAGCTAAAAATACAGTAACTGGGTGATGAAATTAGAAAAATAACAGTTTTTTCTACTTATTTTGAATTTATTAATTCTACTTTGGTTATAATTCAGGAAGAATCTATCTAACATTGCTTTAATTGATTATAAAGGTAACATGTACATTGAGTGACATAAACATTGTAACTAGCACATTTTGTTTGCTAAATCTATAAGTTCACCTAGCATGATAACAAAATATAACTCTGTTTATAAAATATCAAGAATACAGATATCAAAGTAATATACTTGAAATTAAAAGCCGTTAGTTAAGGAACTGTCCTTTAACAACGATCGATAATTAAAGTTAATTGTTGATCATTCTACTAAAGCATTACATGACTTTCTGTAAATGAGAATACAGATTTCACAAATAGAGTATACAAAAAGGAACTGCAGTCATAAGGTTGTAGTCATAGAGTATTGGGAAATTTTACACTAATGCTTTGTTGAGATAATTAAAACTATAAATTCATAATTTTCCAAATGTTCCATACATTATAAAACTTAAGCTTCAAACAATTCCAGAAAATGCATAAATATACTTCCATGGCAAGAGAATAATATTGTGAGGCATGAGGCCTCACGACCTTTTTTGATGCAATTGTTTTGCACACTGGCACTAGAACCGCAAATTTAGCTTTGAGTGGCCTATTTTCATAAATATGTGCATTATTTTTCAATTTATAAAGAAATATAAAAGAAATGGTGCCTTATTATATATTACGTCCCACCCTCTTTTCTTATATTAAAACATGGTAATGAACGGAATCCGACATCACTCCGTTTCGCCGGTCATAACTTTCCGTAGAAATAAGCTGTCGCTGATACTCATGTACCGATCGGAAGGTCTTACATTTATTTAACAATGACAACAAAAAATCCCCACCAAAGAATGCTATTTTTGCAGAAATCAAGCGAATTTTATCGCTTTAGGAATTATTTACATCTCGATCACCCATCAACTTCCGCTTTTACCAAGTGCGAGCGATCTCATTGGACGGAACAAAAAGAGTCAAATGGCGCGATATTTGAATATAAAAAATCCAAACAAACCAGAACAGTATATATTTCTGTATAACTTCTTCTGGAAAAAGTCATGAATGAGAAAATATCCAGAACGATTTGTCCAACAGAAATAGTATAGTGGTATCCTGCTTTTATGAATAAAATAATATAATTTTTCAATTTGATTTGCCGTGGTACTAAGATGTAATTGATGGGGCAAATCAAATTGAAAAATTATCTTATTATATTCATAAAAGCAGGATACCACTATACTATTTCTGTTGGACAAATCGTTCTGGATATTTTCTCATTCATGACTTTTTCCAGAAGAAGTTATACAGAAAAATATACTGTTCTGGTTTGTTTGGATTTTTTACATTCAAATATCGCGCCATTTGACTCTTTTTGTTCCGTCCAATGAGATCGCTCGCACTTGGTAAAAGCGGAAGTTGATGGGTGATCGAGATGTAAATAATTCCTAAAGCGATGAAATTCGCTTGATTTCTGCAAAAATAGCATTCTTTGGTGGGGATTTCTTGTTGTCATTGTTAAATAAATGTAAGACCTTCCGATCGGTACATGAGTATCAGCGATAGCTTATTTCTACGGAAAGTTATGACCGGCGAAACGGAGTGATGTCGGATTCCGTTCATTACCATGTTTTAATACAAGAACAGAGGGTGGGACGTAATATATAATAAGGCACCATTTCTTTTATATTTCTTTATAAATTGAAAAATAATGCACATATTTATGAAAATAGGCCACTCAAAGCTAAATTTGCGGTTCTAGTGCCAGTGGTTTTGCATTGTTTTTACGGCCTATGGGTAGTTTTTATTTTTGATGTTAAAATTGTCAGGCTATCTGTCAGCTACTTTTTAATCACAGTTCATTGTTCTGTAACATTTCCAGACATTGACTGATAACCAGTCGCATTGTTAAATTGTTGTTTACTATATTACATTTCAAAATGTTAGAACTCTACTTATGTCGTGCTTGTGTCAGTTAGTGAAACTGTAATTCTAGCTTTTTCACAGGGATTTTCTATAAAAGTACGCAATGTCAGCCTGAGTTATTCAACAGTTCAATCAACAATCACCTGCTGTATTAAATTAAATCGATGTTTTCATGTAATGTCCATTGTTGACTTTGTAAAACTTCATAAAAGTTTATGTCAGTTGAAATTTTGACAGTTGTCAACCATCTTGGATTTTTGTACGTATGCACCGGGTGACTAAATCTCTGTTTAGGCGGACCGAAATCGCTTCATTTCTGCAGAAATAGTTAACTTTTATTGTCAAGTATTTGATATTTAATACTTGGCATGTAGTGTTGATTCGTAGCGTTCTATATTGTTTTATTATTTATTTCTGTCCGACTTTGTTTGTTTACACTAGTTTAGAGGTTAAGCTCCGCCTTATTTGCATATAAGGAAATGTTCGTATCCCGAATGACGTCATGGTCGGCCGAAGTAAGTTCGTAGCATCAACTCGGTTACGGACCTGTCCGGGTATTTCCGACTTTGACCTTATTTAGACTAATTTAGATTCTGGTATTCATCCTCATTTGCATACCATGCATACCACAAAGGTTAATTATTAGAACGCTAGACTCATCACTTTGCCTCCGTCTCTCGTATAGAAAGGCTGTTTGTCAGTTTGTTCTTAGACATTTTTTTATTTACACTTCTAAAGCCTATACGAATTATTCAAACTTTGAAACTGCACGGTACTTATTATCATTAAATTATACAGATATATTTATTAGCAGTATTTGGCTGTTTTTCTCTTAGAAAACTCTGTAATTTTAGAGTTGGTTCTCGGTCCGCCTGCTACACGACTTTTGCCTGATATTTTCATTACTGATTATTTTATTCAGTTACTGGTTTCCCAGTAGTTTCCGGACCGAAATCGCTATTTTTTGCCTGTAACTTTCAAACAAAACATAGTAGAAACATAAAATTTTCACAGAAAAAAACCTAGGTTCTTCATGAACACCATGCAGAATTCGTATTACACTTGCGTTCATAACACAAATGTAGATGAGGCCTCAAATGGGGCAATTAATTCCATTAATATCTCAATAAGTCCGAGTAGTTTTCCGGACCTTTCATTGCACAGTTGTAACCTTTCTCTAAAAGCAAACATTTCTGATTTCGTTACACATATTCAAAATTAAAACATAATTCTAAGGCGAGATGATGATTAGAAAAGAATATTTCAAGAATTTAACAAATACTAGATTTATAATACGCTCATTACAGTTATGTCTAATTACGTTTGAATGACGTTTGCAACGTCGCGCTAAAATGACGGGACGTATTGAGCGAGCTGGTAATATTACAAAAAAGAAATTAAGAACTTTTAATACAAATAACAACTATTTTCTAAAAAACAACAAGACCGGTCTCAGAATTGGTAGTCTAACGGCCTGACCACTCGGGCATGGACACTGATGCTAAAAATTTGATTGATAGACGGTATCATAGGTAAATCCCTGTCTATTTTGGTTCCTATTTTAATAGATGATTGAATGCCGTAGTTAAGTGAAAAGGTCGGTTTTTCTGACTTTCGTTGTTTTATCGTATTACTATCAGTATGTTTTACTGTATCGTCTGTAAATGGGAGCATCAATTGTCTGATGTTTACCTTCAAGGGGCCTCAACTTCTGCGCATGCGCACTGTAACTGGAATTCCCCTGCGGTTGACAATCTCTTTTGTAAACATTACATCGAAGTAAGTTAAAACAACCGGGATTTTCAAATGATAAATAAGTTTAGTAATGCTAGGTTTTCGCTGCTAGGTAAAGGCAACAAATGTCTAGATAATATGGTATTGTTACTCAGATGTTTTACTACGGCGTAAAGTCTATACAGCACGAAATGTGAAAGGTCCGGAAAACTACTTGGGTCCGGAAACTACTGGGAAACCAGTATAATTAATAGTTATTGTTAAGGCTTCCCATAAATAAAAGTTGTTTGAAGCCGAAAGGAACGTTGTCATTAGCTTATTTTAAACTTTGAAATAAATTTGAACTCGGGCGCTACCAGCTTTTTAACTTAATTGGGCGCTACCAGCCTTGTCTTGGGCGCTACCAGCCTATAGGGTCGCGACCAGACCCTAGTTAGTCAACATATTGTTTATCCCTGAACAATGAATAACCTTGTAGTATTTTAAATGGTGGACTCAGTCCCCTGACTGTAGTCCCCTTGCCCTTGGTCTGTTTACATTAACAGTCTTTTTACCCTAACCCAATTAAAGTACAGTGACTGGGGTGGGGGCACTACAATATAATTTAAAAATATCTGAAAATAAAAAGTGCAAAATTTTGAAGGAAATGGTCCCTTTTTAATGTGACAACTTACATTCTGATTTTAATTAGCAAATAATTGTAATTCAAAAGAAAGATGTTATTCAAGAAGTTCAAACATTGAAATAATGACAGTTCACTCAACTATACTTGATACCAGATGGACATGATTAACATAAAAAGTGTTGCATATTACATGATTTTCATCAAAAGACTATGTAAACTAATGAAATTGCACAGTGTTTTTTTTATAACTTTTAAATACTTCGATATTCAAGTTCTCTCATTTTTATCCTTTTTATGGAATTCTTCATAGTTTATACACATAAACAATTTCATACTTAATAAACTGGAATTAAAGTAAAAATCCAGAATTGCCAACGTTAAGTGGCTAAATACATTTTATCAGAATTTTAGCTTTCAAATTAGCTGTAAAGAAACTAAGCAAGTTTGGACAATTTTATCAATAGTGGGTCTACAACAACATTATGCAAAGTTTTTTAATACCACTAATACCAACTGAATATGCTAATAATATACACAAACTAAAGAATAATCACTTTAGGTAGTTCTGCATGTTTGGAACGAAAATTTTTTCTACAATGTAGAATTTGATTAAACCATTATTTTTCAAAACTTCAGAATATACTTAGAAAATCCAGCAAATAAAAAAAAATTGGGTCGCAAGCTTGATTTTTTGCTAGACTGATTTGAAAAATTTGGACTCACACAATTATTCATATAAATGGGAGTCTATGGCAAAATCATCTTTCACAAGATTTTTGGGAATAGAAATTTTTCTACAATGTAGATTTTGATGGAACGTCTCTCAGTTATATAAATCAACATATTGCCTATAAAGTGGTGAAATTAAATGTATAGGTCCATGTACTTATTTTTGAGATATCTGACCATAATTAAAGTGATTTTATTTTATTCTATTTTGGGTTTTACGGCACACCAACACAGTACAGGTTATATGGCACCAAACAGGACTACAAATTTTGGTTCCACATCTCAATTATAATTAAAGCAAACTGCACATTTCAAGCTAATTTTAAAACATTATTTTGAATCATTTAACGTGTTAGATGTTTTTATATTACATTTTAACTTTAGAAAGAAGGAACAGTGTCATTGTAATAAATTTATTCACAGGTCTTTAATTCATTTCTGTATGCTGAATCCAGGCTTAATTCTATGTTTTTCGGTTAAAATTTATAAGTATGACCCTATCAAACATGCAAAACTACCTTAACAACTCAGCTAGGATCAGATGTGATTTTAAACAAAAAGCAAGTATGTCCATTTAGAGCTTTGAATCTTCCTGGTCAAGACGACGTTTTCTAGCCAATCTCACAGCATCATCAACTGTATGTTCCTAGGAGAAAGAAAACAACGCCTTATTGGACAGCCCTAGAAAAACATCCTAAATTTTAGCATAGAATTAATCCTTAACACATCTGAAAATAATTCTTAGAAATTTTTCCTTCTTAATTTTTTTCTTTCAGTTACACAGATAATTGCTACACAGTGGCTGGGTCTATAAAAAATAAGTCTGGAATCAAATCTTAGTCAAAATTTTTTGGGACAGACCATGTAACTAATGCCAGATGAACTTTTGGTTCAGTCCTTTAGCCTTATTTTACATATTAACTATATTTATGTACAATGTATTAAAACCAGTCAAAAACATATTAATGAGCCGCACCATGAGAAAACTAACATAGTGCATTTGTGACCAGCATGGATCCAGACCAGCCTGCGCATCTGTGCAGACTGGTCAGGATCCATGCTGTTTGCTAACGGTTTCTTTAAATTGCAGTAGGCTTTGAAAGCGACCAGCATGGATCC
This sequence comes from Mercenaria mercenaria, assembly GCF_021730395.1. NCBI lineage: Eukaryota > Metazoa > Mollusca > Bivalvia > Venerida > Veneridae > Mercenaria > Mercenaria mercenaria. Next base: position 14,911,731 of record NC_069361.1, on the reverse strand, counting down.
TGACCAGACTGCACAGATACGCAGGCTGGTCTGGATCCATGTTGGTCGCAAAGCCACTATGCTTGTTTTCTCATGGTGCAGCTCATTTCTAGTCTGATTTTGTCTAGCAATAGAATCTTTCCTCACAATCAGAGAATTATAACAAAATACATAATAAAAGTTGATACTATTAAAAATTCTCTTTTTTTTTTGTTTCACTTACAGCCGTTCTAAATATACCAGGCTTTTCAAAGATATAAAAGATTGGCCAATATTGGCATTTTTCATTATCATGAAAATGTAAATATACTTAAACATTATCTTCCTTCGTCTATTCTCATGAAATAACACTGTAACACAGTCAAGTACACACCTGCTAACAAAAACTCTCAAAAATGAAGGCAACATAGTGCTTTATATAATACTAAATTTTCAATAAAAATATTACTGAGGTAAAAATATGTTTTTTTGAAAACAGTAGTGAAATCTCAGAGTCACCTTACTTTCAAATGAAAATAATTTCTCAAAAAAACATTCTAACTAATACTTTGATCATTCATTCCTTTTTCTTTCAGACAATTTCTTTTGTTGTTATTATCGATCACTACATCAAACTTATAAAAACAGTAACCCATATTTTTAACCAAAATGGCCAAAATGACAGTGTTCTACAAAACAGTATAGTGACATAGTGTAATTCCATACCAATTATTAATATAGAGTGATTCCATACCTATTACCCATATAATACAAATAAATTTTAAAAATTGTACAACATGTCCTAATAAACATTTACTATTTACATAAACATTGACACAATAATTTGGCATAAAATCTAAAAACTGTCAACAGAATATAAAAGAAATTTGTTACTATAAATAATACTATAAACAATAACATGTAAAAGTAATGAAAAGATGAAAATGGAACAACAATAGTATAATATGTAAAAAATGATAATAATTGCTTACATTTGTGTCTAAATAATATATATTTAAGTGAAAAAAATCCCTTTTTAATCAGCAGTGTTCTTGAAGAAACTTACAAAAGATTTAAGTCAGTACTGCTATATAAAGGCTCCAATAGATTTCTGTGTTAAGAGTTGAAAACTGGAGAGTGCAATACAATTAACCTCACATATGTAAAATTTATTATGCAGAAATCGACAAAAAAAGAATATTCCAGATACACAGAATCTGGCAAAAGACATATTTTATAAACACTGAATGGAAGTAGACAGACTAGTGATTATACAAGCTACACATTGAAATGCTTGATAACATCTTTAAGTAGACAAGCTCCATACACGGTCTATACCTTTCAGTTGATTTTGTTTGTTTGTTTTGGATTTAACGCCGTTTTTCAACAGTATTTCAGTCAAGTAAAGGCGGGCAGTTAACCTAACCAGTGTTCCTGGATTCTGTACCAGTACAAACCTGTTCTCCGCAAGTAACTGCCAACTTCCCCACATGAATCAGAGGTGGAGGACTAATGATTTCAGACACAATGTCGTTTATCAAATAGTCACAGAGAACATACGTCCCACCCGAGGATCGAACTCACGACCCAGTAATCCGTAGACCGACGCTCTATCTACTGAGCTAAGCGGGCGGGCTACCTTTCAGTTGAAGTTAAAGTCAAACTTATACAGTTCAAGTAAGTCTATATAACAAACATTATCTCAGTAAATCTCTAGAACTGACTGCTTTTTTGACTCCTATAAAGTTAAATTAATCATCAGTCTAGAGGCTAGTCTAAACGTTTAAGTTTCTTGAAAGGAAAATTAATTGATGATACCGTCAGTGACAGACAAAACATAGTTTATTGATACTTGCTGCTAAGCTAATCTATTAACATAATGCAACTGTTTAATTAGCTAAACATTTTACAAATGATGGACGATACATACATAGAGTTAGTGATCAGTGATTTTCATGGTCTTTTACAATGTAAACAGAATTTACATGTTGTATTATATGTTTTATTTGCTATGTAATAACATAATATTGTTAAAATTACAAAGAAGACTTCATTTATGTCAAATAAGTAAGTAAATAAGTAAGTAAGTTAATATTTTATTTAACGAGGCTACACATTGGGTGTCCCCATCTACCACGTGGGCCTCAACGGTTTTATTTATCATTCAAATTACACTCGTGCTAACCTCTCAATAATACATCTTATGCACTACACATGAAGTTAAAGCACTCAAGATAATCTCACCCATTAACCAACATAGTGTTTTACTGTTTGACACAAGGGTGTAATTTGATACAGACATTTTCACAAGTAATAGAATAACAAAATTTGTGATATTTCACTTTGACCCTTTGCTGACAATAATTATGTATACCAGTATATGTATTTGTAATACTATACTGCCAGTAACAGGAAAAACATTTAAATAACGCAACTTCCGTTATATTTTAACAAAATCAAAAGCAGTACCATAAATATGTGACAGTAATAAAAACACACAATGCCTTGTATCTCCTGCTGGAACCATTACAAATTAGGAACAGTAACTCCTATATTTAATAGTTTTCGCCAAAAATTCACTTCCCTTGATAAAAACAACAACATTGCCATAAATTATTTGTTTGATTGATCTGGGTCTGAAACAGGGTTACATAAGTATCTAAGTTACCCGTACCTGTATGAAAAAGCAGACAGTTATGCCTTTTCCATCTGAATATAATTGTATCAAATCATCTGACATGTTTTAGATCGGTGCACGACACTTGGTCGAAAGACACTTGGTCGAATATGACACTTCGTCGAAGATGAAACATGGCCGAATCCGACACTTAGCCGAATCCGACACTTGGTCTAATTTTCATATAAAACCAGTATGCCATTATGTAAAGATGTATAGTTTCATAAATATGGACTGAGATATGCGAATTACGAATACGAAATTCAGCCATCACTTGCTGCTTTATCAAAATATGGCACTTGCTTAAACTGGAAGTAAAAGGTTGCACTTATTTTTCATATTTGTGAAGACAAACAGGTGAAAATTGCATAAAACATTTGCTTTTTATGTAGAGTGGAATGGGTTATAATTTGGAAACTGGTTTTATTAAGTATCACATCAATTACACTCCATACTGAGGTAAGATTACAAGAAAACTACACAGGAACATCTTTGAATTGTGGTGACCACTCAAACACACTGTGTCCATCTGTTTAGTTACACTGTGCAGGCACACAAACTGTGACATACACACATGTATAGATACACATTGAAAATTTTATTTGCACTTAACAGTTATCATCAAAATGCATCCTTTGAGCATGTAAACAATAAAAGTATACAAGTACTATAAAAGACTGACACTTAACATCAGTAAAGCAATTATCATTTAGAAATGACTAAAATTGTAAAAATGACTTGTGAAGAAATGTCCAGGTGCGCAATGAGTATGTCTGGTACTAGCAAAGCAGATCACTGGGATACCTACAAAATCACATATACAAACATGTCAGTTACACAGTTTAAGGAACAAGACATGTTAATTTATTGTGAAGGCTTTCGTAGCATAGCAGAACAGTTACAGAAGTGAATATAGAGAAAACAGATGGAATTTCAAACTATGAAATGTATTTAAAGCTTCAGGAGTTTCATGCAATTGTATAATATCCAAAAAATATTCTATAAGGGAAATATTGACTACTGAAATGTGTCTTTTAAGGCAGTATACCCGCGATATTCCAGACTTTCTGTTCAATTACATATTTTTTGTATGCAATTTCGGCATTTTATGGTATGAACGGAAAGCCAGATGCTCGTATGTGCTACATATCATCCCAAGAATGCCATAAAAGAATACATAAAGGCATAGAAATGACCAACTGAAATTATAGGTCCACTATCTTAAAAGTAAAAAATAATCAATAAAAATCTTAAAATATTCCAGAACTTGTGAAATCTGTAGAACAATACAGTCACAGTTTCTATGATACAGACCAAGAAGTATTGAATTTATGTCATCTATAGATGATCATACAATATGCTACAGCTCAATGGGAAAATGATCATAAGATATACGATATAGTTCCTGTGGAAAGACCATATCAGACAGGCTGCATGCAAAGTTCTGAGAATGTTTGTTGTTGTTTCGTCAAAGAAAATGGGAGGATTTTGCAGCACTAGAAGACAAGCAAGTTACTGTTTGATTAATCTAGGTTTTAACTAGACTTCACTTTCAACATTAGATTTTAAACAATAACAATAATTTTCTTCCAAGAATAAAGGGTGTAAAATAGTTTTTTTGACAGGTTACTGTGATATCAATATTCATTTAAGACTAATTTACAGTGATTTCATAACTGCTTCAAACCACAAATAAAATCTCGACAAATGAACAATATTTCCTTTTTATGTCAACAAAACAATTATGTTTATGATTTTGAAGTGAAAAAAAAACTGCATCTACAAAATAGTCATTTATGAGGTTTGGTGATGTTCAGCCAAATGGTATACACCAAGTAGTGTAAACACTGTAAAATTTGACAAATAAAGGACCAAACTCTACTGAAAATCATTGTACCGGAACAATTCAATCATAAGCACAACTAGGCTTTGCAATAATCATTTCTGTGAAGTTTGGTGTAAATCCACCTGGTAGTGTCAGAGGAGTTGTGTGGCAGACTGACAGACAGCACTAAATCAGTATACCTCCCCCACCCCCACTATATCTGTGGGAGACATAATGATATTAAAAAGATTTCACAGTATCTGTCACTGCAAATTTAAACTATTCTGAACAAATGATTTTTGAAAAACTGCAATTTTCACTCAATTTAGCAATAAAATTGAAATTTTCAGAACATCTTAGTAAGCAACTTACACAATGTAAAAATTCTGTAAGAGTTTTTTGATAGTTTTCATATGCCAGAAAAATCCACTCCATAAAAAGTAAATAATTCAAATCACCTCAAAACTCAAGAACAGTTTCTACTACTAGCCCTGGGAACTTGTTTAATAATGTATAACATTTACCTGGGTCTTGCAAAAGAAAGAAGAAAATAATGAAAACCATATTTTGGTGGATCAAACAATAAGATGTGCAGCTATCATGTAACAGTATTATTACATCTTGAAATATAAAAGTCAATTGTATCTCAGGGTATACCTCAATTTTTAATATACCATTTACAGTATGTCAACCTTAACTTAATATCTGTAGAGAAATGCAACTGTGTTGAATCCTTCCGGTAGTGTAAATAAGCAAATTTCATGTTTTGAATACAATTATTTCGCAGCTAAATCATTTGAAAGTTCTGGAATACTTGAGCAAATTAAGTACAGATTACCCTGCTTTGTTATAATTATGTACAACAAATTGCTTCTTTGAATCAGTGAAAACATCCTATAAATGAGCCGTGCCATGAGAAAACCAACATAGTGGCTTTGCGACCAGAATGGATCCAGACCAGCCTGCGCATCCGTGCAGTCTGGTCAGGATCCATGCTGTTCGGTAACAATTTCTCTAACTCCTATAGGCTTTGAAAGCGAACAGCATGGATCCTGATGCACAGGCTGGTCTGGATCCATGCTGGTCGCAAACGCACTATGTTGGTTTTCTCATGGCACGGCTCAAATGTCAGTAATACCATATAACCATACTTTAACATGTACAACATGTATGTTGTCTCTGTAGCCCTGAGGTTATATCTCCAAAAAATTGTTTTCATTTTTTTCCTGTCTTAAGTTCAAACTTTCTTTTATATTTTATTTCATATTAATCTTTAAAACATTCTTTTTATTGCTCTGTTGCACAAATTTTACTGTTTTTTTAATTTATACAGCAGATGAATATGTTTAGGCATGAAAAATCTGTCAAATATAAAAGCTTGTTGTTTTTTTTTAAATCTTGATGGTGAATGGCCCAATAATTTTTACATAAATGAGTTGAATGGAACCTTTACATGTTTTATAATATAATTTTTATTATAAACTTTTATAAAGTTGTGTTTATGATGGTATTGTCTTACGTGTTACATTTTTCACCTGACAAAATAAATTTGGTAAAATAAACCTGTCACTCAAAATAGCCCCATTATTATTATACTGACTCCACATATTTCCATGGAGGGTCACTAACAAATCCTGCAATAGATTTGTTTCATCAACCGTTTATTTTTAGCCTAGAATAACATGAAAATCTACTGACCCTCCACAGATATATAAAAGGTCAACATGTGACCACCTTTTATCTAATGAAAATGCTAGAATCTTATGGGAGGTAAAACCAATGAGGTAAAGGCTTACGTTTGTTTCATACAGATACTCTCTAGTTACTACAATTTGATTCTCAAAATGACAGCATAATGACTACAATGTGTATTGTGTTTCAGATCTTACTGAATGATTTAAAAGACAGCAATTTAGAGATGTGTTGTTTCAGTAGTGTCATTGATTAACTCTGTTATTACCTGATCACACTGTGACTGCTTGTTGTTGCCATCTACCTTGTCTGCTGGGGTCACATTCAATTTTTGTTGTGATAACGTAGCTTCAAGTGTAGGTGGCGCCGGCTTCACTGATTCGAATTTTGCCAATGTCTCCTCACCTAATGTCTTTATTTTATCAACATACCAGTCATGATTTTCAACAGTGGCTAACACACCACCTGTATTTTTATGAACAACATTGGCATGGTATGGTATAGGTTTTCCGTGTATATCGCTTAATTTACCACCTATGGCATGTAGAATAGCTTCTGGGGCACAAGTGTCCCACTTCTTACAGCCCTGGCTGGCAAAAACATATGCATGAGCTTTCTTCTCTATCAATAACAAAACCTGAAATAATATCAATAATCACAGTATCCATAGTCAATATCAAAATAAAATAAGCTGCATTCATAGTCAAATCAATTTATGAAACATATGAAACTAGAAAATCAAATTTTCATGTTACTGAAAAATCTTATACTCAAGTTGACATGAACTTGTGCCACATCTAAGGCAAGGATAACAAGAGCTCGTTGAACACGAAATGCCCCCCTTGATGCATTTAGTAATTGCACAAGGAACAGAAATTATATGCTCACTGTAAACAAAAGTTCTACCATTCTAATTTAATCTGACCTCGACCTTTAACCTATTAACCTAACAAGAGATTACAGAGTGATCTTGGCGCCGTCCACTGAGCCATTTTTTAATGTTTCAAATTTCAAGACTAGCTCAAGGTCAAAATCAATGTCAAATTTCATTTCGGTACAAAAACAATGTGTATGTGGTCCAAATTTGAAAGCTGTGGCTTGAGAAATGTGAAAGCAGGTCACTTGATCAATTTCAAGGTCAAAGTTCATTGCGGTAGACAGAACTATGCATGTGCTTCAAATTTGAAGGCTGTAGCTTGAGAAATGTGAAAGTAGGTAATAGGTAAAAACAATGTAAAATTTCAATTCAGAACACAAAAATATGCATGCGGTCCAAATTTGAAGCCTGTAGCTTCAGATATGTGAAAGTAGGTCACTATGTCGATCTCAAGATCAAAGTTCATTTCGGTACACAAAACTATGCATGTGGTTCAAATTTGAAGGCTGTATCTTGAGAAATGTGAAAGTAGGTCACTAGGTCAAAATCAAGATCAAATTTTATTTCGGAACACAAAACTATGCAAGTGGTCCAAATTTGAAGCCTGTACCTTCAAAAATGTGAATGTAGGTCACTAGGTCAATAACAAGGTCAAAGTTTTTTTCGGTACACAAACCTATGCATGTGGTCCAAATTTGAAGGCTGTAGCTACAGAAATGTGAAAGTAGGTCACTAGGTCAAAATCAAGGTCAAATTTTATTTTGGAACAAAAAACTATGCATGTGGTTCAAATTTAAAGCCTGTACCTTCAAAAATGTGAAAGGCGGTCACTAGGTCAATAACAAGGTCAAAGTTTTTTTCGGTACACAAACCTATGCATGTGGTCCAAATTTGAAGGCTGTAGCTACAGAAATGTGAAAGTAGGTCACTAGATCAAGATCAAGGTCAACTCAGGTCAAGGTGCATCTTGCCACTCAAAACTATACATGTGGTCCAAATTTAAAGCCTGTACCTTCAAAAATGTGAAAGTAGGTCACTAGGTCAATAACAAGGTCAAAGTTTTTTTCGGTACACAAACCTATGCATGTGGTCAATTTTTTGAAGGCTGTAGCTACAGAAATGTTAAAGTAGGTCACTAGGTCAAGATCAAGGTCAACTCATGTCAAGGTTAATCTTGCCACTCAAAACTATGCATGTGGTCCAAATTTGAATAATGTAAGTTATGGACATGAAGGTTCTAAGTTTTTTCCCTATAAAAGTCTATATGAACCATATGACCCCTAGGGCGGGGCCATATTTAACCCTACAGGGATAATTTGAATAAACTTGGTAGAGAACCACTAAATGATGCTACATTACAAAATATCAAAGCCATAGTCCTTGTGGTTTGGACAAGAAGATTTTCAAAATTTTTCCCTATATAAGTCTATGTAAACCATGTGACCCCCAGGGCGGAGCCATATTTGACCCTAGGGGAATAATTAATAACCACTAGATGATGTCATATACAAAATATCAAAGCCCTAGGCCCTGTGGTTTGGACAAGAGGTTTTTCAAAGTTTTTTCCTATATAAGTCTATATAAACCATGTGACCCCTGGGGTGGGGCCATATTTGACCCCATGGAAATAATGTGAACAATCTTGTTAGAGGACCACTAGATTTTGCTACATACCAAATATCAAAGCCCTAGGCCATATGGTTTTGGACAAGAAGATCAGAAACAGTTTTAACTGTTCCTGGCCAATGTGACCTTGACCTTTGACCTAAAGACCTCAAAATCAATAGGGGTCACCTGCTGGTCATGGCCAACCTAACTATCAATTTTCCTGATACTAGGCCCAAGCGTTCTAGAGTTATTGCCTGGAAACCATTTTACTGTTCCTGGTCACTACTGACCTCAAAATCAATAGGGGTCATCTGCTGGTCATGACCAACCTCCCTATCAACTTTCGTGACCCTAGGCCTAAGCGTTCTTGAGTTATCATCCGGAAACCGTTTTACTGTTCAGGGTCACTGTGACCTTGACCTTTAACATACTGACCTCAAAATCAATAGGGGTCATCTGCTGGTAATTACCAACCTCTCTATCAACTTTCATGATCCTAGGCCCAAGTGTTCTTGAGTTATCATCCGGAAACCGTTTTACTATTCAGGGTCACTGTGACCTTGACCTTTGACATACAGACCTCAAAATCAATAGGGATCATCTGCTGGTGATGACCAAACTCCCTATCAACTTTCATGATCCTAGGCCCAAGCGTTCTTGAGTTATCATCCGGAAACGGATTGGTCTACATTCCGACCGACCAACAGACCGACCGACCAACCGACCGACCGACCGACCTACCGACCGACATCTGCAAAACAATATACCCCTCCTTCTTCGAAGGGGGGCATAATAAATAGTTAGGTCATATGTACAGTCTGCACCTATCAATCCATCAAAGCAGCTTGCATGTTTTAATGGTCATATGCATGTAAAAATGAATTTTATCCCGCATTGCAACACAACTACAAACCTGCTAAGTTTCTACACCTACTAACTTAGACTAACAATGTATACAAACCTTATGTCCAGCCCCGCCCACTCTGAGAACCTCGGAAGGTTCACACGCCTGTACAGTCTTGGTAATTGTGTAGTCGGAATGAGATCTTGTTGTTGTTATTATTCTACCATCTAAATTCTCATTTCTTTCGAAACCAAATGCACCTGCCAGTATAAAAGTAAAATATTACAACCTGCAGGCTTTACCCGCAATTCTATTTGTCTGTCTAGAATGATATAATTTTGTCAGACTGCCGCAATGAAATAATCTGTTGCCTCATGGGACACTTTGAGACAATAATCAAGAAACACAAAAAGCTAAAAATTAATAAGCAATAAATTTATTTTTCAGTTGGTTGGGGTAATGTGAATGTGGGGGACAGCAGGTTGACAGGATTCTAAGAAACAATAATTATCAAGAAACTAAACAAGAGCTGTCTGTTGACAGCGCGCTTGACTATTCAAAGAATTGATGTAAGTATGGGGTCAAAATATTACCAGAGATTTTCAGAGAAAAGAAGAAAAATAGATAAGACAAACAATGTACCTGTATTTGTGGAATTGGATAAGTCTTGCACTATATCGCAATGTGTGACCATGATGGTAAGCAAGTGTTCAAGGTTTCAAAGCCATTATATCAAACAGTTTAGACAAAATATAGAATGTTATGTGAAACTTAACTAATTTCTATGTCAAAAAATGGCCATAAATGAGCTGAAGTCCTTGTCCTAGTTATGTAGTCTTGCCTACATATGAAGACTATGATATTAAACAAGTGGTCACAGTTTCAAAGCCATATGACAAACAGGTAAGGCAAAATATGGACTAGTATGAAAAAGTTAACTGACTTCCATGTCTAAAAAGGGCCATAATTCAGTCAGAATAGTTGACAGAGTTATGTACTCTTGCCTACAGATGGAGATCATGATGATAAACAAGTGTTCAAAGTTTCAAAGCCACATATCAAATAGTTTTGACAAAACATTGACTTGTACGAAAACTCAGCCAATTTCGAAGTCCAAAAAAGGCCATAATTCAGCTAAAACAGTTGACAAAGTTATGTACTCCTGCCTACAGATGGAAATCATGATGATAAGTTTCAAAGCCACATGTAAAATAGTTTTGACAAAACAAGGATTAGCATGGAAATTGTACTAATATCCAAGTCCAAAAAGGGCCATAATTCAGCTGAAATACTTGACAGAGTTATGTACTCTTGCCTACAGATAGAGCCTGTTATAATAAACAAATGATAAAAGTTTCAAAGCCATATGTCAAACAGTTTTCACAAAATATGAACTGGTACGAAAAACTTAACCAAGATTTTTAAGTTAAAAGGGGCCATAATTCAGCCAAAATCCTTGATGGAGTTATGTTCTCTTGTAAAACTGATGGTACACAAGTGTTAAAAGTTTCAAAGCTTTATCTCAAAAGGTTTTGTCAAAATGTGGACTGGTACGAAAATCTCAACCAAGGTGTGACGCTGATGCCGTGGTGAGAAGGATAGCTCTACTTACTCTTTGAACAGTCAAGCTAAAAATTTAAAATGTCCTTTTTTTTTATTAATAAGCTAGTGTCAAGAAACAAGTAAGTGAGAGGGAGGGGGTGAAAGGATGTTGTAAATTTGGTTCCTGAGATACTTGCCATCAATCATGAACAGAATTTTGTTGGAAGTACAAAAAGGGCAAGATTTCAGCAAAATGATAGCAAGAGTTATTGAAAATAAGCCATTCAGTTGGTCTTATCAAGGGAAAGGCGTGAAGTTTCACTCAGTTGTGATGAGTAGCTGGGATATCAGCATGCTGCAAATCATTAACAAGTTGTCTATACCAGTGCCAAATATCTCTTGTTACATCTGTCACAACAAGCTTAAAAAGCTATGTGCTCATCTTTTGATTAAGATATTTAATCACTAGCAAATAACTCAAATTTATGAAATCCTGATAAAATATATATGAATTGGCTGAAAGTAACTAGAGCTATAACTGATGCACTGACACAGTACATTGCAATTTGACACACACAAGATTGCATAATTATGTGGACTGTATGTATATAGACTCTTATGTATATTTTATTTATTTATTTATTTTGTTGGGTTTAACGTCGCACCGACACAATTTTAGGTCATATGGCGACTTTCCAGCTTTAATGGTGGAGGAAGACCCCAGGTGCCCCTCCGTGCACTATTTCATCACGAGCGGGCACCTGGGTAGAACCACCGACCTTCCGTAAGCCAGCTGGATGGCTTCCTCACGTGAAGAATTCTACACCCCAAATGAGGTTTCGAACCCACATCGATGAGGGGCAAATGGTTTGAAGTCAACGACTCTAACCACTCGGCCACGGAGGCCCCTTCTTATGTATATAGTATTATTAGTATAGTAACAAAAAAAAGTCCCGCAACTCTGCAGAATATTTTCCTGAAAGAACCTAACATGCACCATGCACAAGTAAGGTTGCTACTGATCACTTGACTGAAGTTTCATTAAACTGTGTGCAATGGTTCGGGAGAATAGGCGCGCACAAGATTTCATATGCAGACTGTATGTATATAGTATAGTAACAAAAAACAAAGTCCCATAACTCTGCAGAATATTTATCTGAAATAACGTAACATGCGCCATGCACAACTAGAGTTGGTACCGATCATTTGTGTGAAGTTTCATTAAATTGTGTGCAAGGGTTTGGGAGATTAGGCGCACACAAGATTGCATATGCAGACTGTATGTATATAGCATATTAACAAAAAACAAAGTCCCATAACTGAGCAGAATTTTTTTTTGAAAGAACCTAACCTGAACCATGCACAACTAGGGTTACTACTGATCTTGTGTGAAGTTTCATTAAACTGTGTGCATGGGTTCAGGAGATTAAGCGTGCACAAGATTACATATGCAGACTCTATGTATATAGTATAGTAACAAAAAACAAAGTTCCCTAACTGTGCATTTTTTTTGTCTGAAAGAACGTAACATGCACCATGCACAACTACTGTTGTTACTGATCACTTGTGTGAAGTTTTAATTGTGTCAAGGGGATGAGGAGAGTTGGTGTGCACAAGATTGAGTCTACAAACAGACAGACAGACAACCTGAAACTCACAACTTCGTTGTTCGTGTGTACAAAAATGACTGTTACTTTGTATGTAGAGTTGCAAGTACACTTTATGTCATTTAAATACAGCCATTGTCAAAACTTCCAGTTTTGTTACAGCTGCATATACATATTCAAACTTCATATACCTAATAAAGTATACATTATTAGTATCTAGTATGTTAAATTTATGTAGTTTCACTAGTCTAAACTTCTCATCAGCATCCAGAGATTTCCAAATTTTTGTGTCCCTTATTTGTATATTATGCCTGATTACACAGTATCTAGTGAATCCATTAAGTACATCATTTAGTTACCAATGTTGGGGTTGCTAATGGTTACCTAAAGTTTAACTTGTTGAACTATACATTGTCATATCACTTACAGATCTTCTAATAAATTAAGTTAATGCTTTTACTTCCATGTGCTTCATTACTAAAAAACCTTAATTTACTTTTACCTACTTACTGCCAGAACCTCCTAACTGCCTAGTAAACAGTTACTTTTAAGCAAAATATTTCCATCCATGTCCAAAATCGGCGAAAGGGTCTTTTAATCAAACAAGAAACTTGTACTTTTACTAAAAACCTTTTGAATTTAATATGTAAATTAAGGGCTGGCTTACCTAGACCAAGAATTCCCCAGATACACCTGGATTTACCATATCTAGGAAATGCCTCATAATCATGGAAGGGTTGGTTAATGATTCCAGCTGTGGCAACACCATTTACAGCTATACCTATCAACACTGTCACATGATCTAGAAATCCTAAAAACAAGCATTCCAGTTTATATAATGATTCTAACAAATTGAACTGCATTTAAATAACAAACAGGAGGCCCAAACTGGCATAAGGCGATCACCTGAAGAGGACCTTGACCATATGACCTTGTTTTTGACCAAGTTTGGTGAACAGTTCATTAGAACAAAAGTTATCAAAAGATTTTTTTGCTATATTTTGCAGTGACAGCCATGTTGGTGATATGCACAATAGGCTTGGTACTGGTCACTCCTGTGACTTTTCGTCGAAATCCGGCCAGCAGTTTGACCTGTGAAAGCCAGACAAGCTTTATATGGATGGACGGACAGACGGCGAAGGCAAACAATATGTCTCCGCCACCTATGGGGGCGACATAATTATACACCTTGAGTAAAGTATAGAGTCCCCTGCAGTGACAGACAAGCTAGTTCAAGTGAAAAATGTTAACCACATGGCTACCAGGACCCAAGCTACAAACTGTCGGACTGACCCACAGCAAATAATCTTGTACTAAATGGTCTTACATGTATACAAACTCAGTCACAAGTTTTCAACACTATATTCACACTTTCATTTTGAAAGTCTTTGTTGTTTTGTGTTATATTTATCATAATCCTATCAAAAATCTGATACATGTTTTACCATCTATCACATCTATACATGATAACTTTATAACAAACCCTCTGTGAATTCTTTAGTTCCATCTAATGGGTCTACCCATATAACTATCTGAAAAAATACAACACATTTTTTTTGTTACTTATAAATATAGAAAATTTCATTGTCATAATAAATCTATGTGCCACTTCAATTAATCCACCACTTGCCTTCAGTTTAACATTACAGGCAAGCTTGCTTAGCTCAATTGGGTGAGCACAGATCTATGGATTGCGGAGTTGTGAGTTCGATCCCTGACCAACGCATATGTTCTTCATGATGATTTGATAAAAGACATTGTGTCTGAAATTATTCATCCTCTAACTCTATTCATGTGGGGAAACTGGCAGTTACTTGTGGAGAACATGTTTGTACTGGTACAGAATCAAGGAGCCAGGTTAGGTTAACTACCCGCCGTTACGTAACTGAAATACTGTTGAAAAACGGAGTTAAGTTCAAAACAAGCAAAAAATAACACTACAGTGTATTAACAGACTTTTACTTGCCCACAGCTGGGGTGAAATGTTTCAATCCATTCCCATTAGTGGATACCGAGATACCAGTCAACCTTAACCAAATTGGGATACTTACACACGAGTGATTGCAACACTTCTTCCTATTCTTTGAATAGTTGAGCTATTAAAACTTCAAGTGTATAACTTAACATGATGAATTACAATCTTATGATGTCTGATGACACTAGGTCAAATTCTTTTTGAGATATGCATGACAAAGACTGATGAATCCAAAGAGTGCAAGGAATATGAAAATTTCATACTTACTTTCTCATCAGGGATATTCTGTAAATGCTTCGGACACTCATGTTTCAGCACCTCTTCATCAAACCCTAGCTCTATAAAATCATCAGGGATTTTTGTGGTTGGAGCCAACTCCTGCAAAAAAGAAATAAAACATCCATGGACCACCTAAAAAGATGAAACGATACACATTATACAGCTATCAATATTATACGTAGAATTGGAAATTTTCAATAAGGGAATGGCTCAACATTTTCATATATATTTTTTCACCCTTCTCATGATGAAGGAAAGCTACAACAATACCAGCAGTTGCAATAGCCTTTTCAGCAACATTCCTTATACTAGTACAGCAATAACCCTTAGAAACATCAATATGTTCAATCTGTATGATCATTTCCCATATCTAAACAGTGACAGCTGAAGGAACTATAAATAATGGATTGCAACTTTCAACATCACTGCAGACAATCTGTACCTGGGGAATGGTGGCAAGGCCCATTAGGAAGGGAAAATTGTGTTGTCACAACTAAAACAGAGGAAAAATCGTGCGGTAGTGAAAAATTTTCATAGATATATTACATTCAAAAAGAAATCATTTGATCTTCATTAAACCTGTAACTAAAAGAAACTGGTTATCAGCCATAGCATGTAATAAACTTACTTCATATCAGTCATGGCTTATATTAACCATCCAAAATGACCGTGTCCTAGTTTTTAAATGAGCCACGCCATGAGAAAACCAACATAGTGGCTTTGCGACCAGCATGGATCCAGATCAGCCTGCGCATCCACGCAGTCTGGTCAGGATCCATGCTGTTCACTAATGGTTTCTTTAATTGCAGTAGGCTTTGAAAGCGAACAGCATGGATCCTGACCAGACTGCGCGGATGCACAGGCTGGTCTGGATCCATGCTGGTCGCACAGCCACTATGTTGGTTTTCTCATGGCGCAGCTCAAATTAGTTCTTAAGTAAGAGGTTATGCAGGCCAACAGTCTGCTTTAATTAAGTGGTCTAATACTTTTTTTTTTACCATACAACCCTATGCTTCTATGATTTGTAATTTTCTAGTGGTTTGCTGATTAATCATGACATTGACAAATCATAAATAAATGCTTCATGAAGTAAACGTCGAAGAATTTTTTTGACTGTTGAAGAATTTCTTCCTAATGCCCCCCAAAAGCAACTGAAACTGAAACTGAAACTGTTTCATTTGATTAAACGCCTATTTTTACGCAAAACATATTCAATGGCGTTTTACAAATACATAAAAATACGACAAAAATTAAGATATTTAATGACATATAACATAAATGAGCATAAATACCATTGTGAATAAACTATTTAGTAAGCATTTAAAAAAAAAAAAAAAAAAAAAATGATCAGACATCAGATAAAATTAATAAAATATTAGAATATTAAGATACAGTAAGACAGCTGTTTGTTATTAAGTAAGAATAAGTGGGTTATTGCGACATGTCCAGAAGTTATTACCAACAACTGTATTTTATATTTGTTATAATATAGTTCATTTTCGAATGTATTTACACAATAAAATCATCCAGTTCACGTTACTTCAGTTTCTTAAAAATTACAGTCACAGTCTCTAAAAGAGTGCAAAGTAATCTCCAAAATAATGAGTTTTCAACTTCTTTTTGAAAACATCTATTGAGTCCGAGTTCCTTATTTCCATAGGCAATT
The DNA here is from genome assembly GCF_021730395.1 of Mercenaria mercenaria. Taxonomy (NCBI): domain Eukaryota; kingdom Metazoa; phylum Mollusca; class Bivalvia; order Venerida; family Veneridae; genus Mercenaria; species Mercenaria mercenaria. The sequence goes on along the minus strand of NC_069361.1, from coordinate 14,895,181 downwards.
CATTCCAGAGTTTAGGTCCAACAGTACCAAAACTTCTGTCGCTGAACGTTTTGCGCTTGTTCAAAGGAACAACGAAACACCCAGTAACGGAGTTTGAAGAACGCAAGTTTCTTGTCTGTCCAGTAAATTGCCACTTAAATTATAAATGTGCATTCAAAATGATTTCTAATTAGACAGAATAGTGAAAATTGACATTTCCTGGACATTGTATTCAAAATGACCAAAGTATATGCAACAATGTTATTGGCCAAAATCGAAAGATTTAGCCTTTTCATCTTAATTTGGTCAGAATTATTCAATTACATCTTATTTTCATCAAGATCATTTTTTTGTATTAAAAAAACTGGCACTGAAATTTTTGCAATATTTCCAAGTTCTAGTGCTTCCGTATATGGCGTGACAATTTGTATTAAGACAAATGACTTGTTTAATGAATATTGGCTTGAGAACTAGCTTACATATAAATGCTTTTCTAAGTTGAAAAAGGGGCATAATTTTGTAAACTGCAAGTTTGAGATATGTAACCTGGTTCAGAATGATATTTGATATGCTCAAGACTTATGAAGAGTTTAAAAGGGGCATTAATTTGTTAAAATGATAGCCGGCGTTATAAAACCTGCCATGAACGGTCATCTCATAATGGTAAAGCTGTGACTGTGTAGAGAGTTTCAAAAATTTATTAAACAGTTTCTGAGAACAGGCTTACAAGGAAAACTTTCATAAAATCACAATTACAAAGGTGTAACTATTCAGTCATGTAGTTTCTGAGAACCCTGCTTCAGGCATTTGTATGTTAAAATGGGACATGATTTTGACAAAAATTAAAAGCTATAATTATGTAGCTTGTACTATGATAACTTCATAATCCCGAAGACATGTGAGAAATCTGAAACCATATGGCTCAATAGTTTCTAAGAAACTTTCTTAGTTCTAAGCAATACTTCCATGAAATTTCTAAAATTAAAAAGACATAATCATAATTTTGATAAAATAAAAGCTAGAGCAATCTGACTAAAGTACTTGATCTTCTAAACGAAGATCTGAGAACGACCCATTCACATTCGTCTTCTGTATATTTTGGATTTCCAGTATTGCTATTTTTATTTTATCCAATCAGACGACATGTTCAAATGTCAAAGAGTAAGAAAAATGTGCAGTTATTCCAGGGCTCGAACCCAGGACCCCTCGCTTACAAAGCAAGTGGCCTACCGACTGAGCTAACCTGCTATCTGATACATTATGACATAAGAATTGTAAATATCAAAAGTCAAGGCTACAGGTAGATTTGCAAGATGTTGTAAGTTAGGCTCTGATTGGCTAGTGAAAGGGTCGTCAGAACGAGGCAATGAATAGGTTGTTCTCAGATCCTATGCGTAGCGTAATAGGATATGTACTTAAGTCAGATTGAAAGCTAGAGTTAAGTTACTTGCCCTGTGAGGTCAACAAATGATGTCAAATACAGGTGAGAAGTTTGGTATCATTTAATCTAGCAATTTTTGAGAAACCTGCTTACATGCAAAACTTTTATTCTCTTTGAAAAAAAATTCAAATAGTTGAGCTAAAAAAGAACAAATTCAGTATAATATAATATGGCAATTATATCTTGTCACCATATTTCACAACTATGCTTAAATTTACTTAAAGAATGTTTTCTGGTAATAAATAGACTTTGTTTCATGCTGATGTAACAAATCTTATTTTTACATCTTTTAAATTTCAGAATGAAAATATTTTATACTTGATAAAATGGAAGAGGAATGATGTTGCATATTGATTCACTTACATAAGAGGTTAAAATCTGGGATGGTTTTTATCAAAGTTAAAGGGTCTCATGTATTTTATCAGGTTAAAAGCTGGGACGGTTTTTATCAAAGTTCTGATGTTTTTTATCAGGTTAAAAACTGGGATGGTTTTTATCTAAATGGCAATATTGAAATAAACACTTCACACATTATAATATCTAGTACAGCATTATACTGATAGCCAAGGTAATATTAGTTCAAATTATAACTTTCTCATTGCTGTCCATTTCTGACTGTGATTGTTACTTGTATATACTCAGAACTATCAGTTTAAAAATACAAATATGAGAAAATATCTGAGTGAATCTTAAAAATGCAGATTGCAAGCTGAAGTTGAGTTTAACAGAATTATACTTATGTCTAACTACTTATGACCAGCTCTATTTCACCTTAAGCATGAACAGATATACAAGGCACATTATATGTAACACAGTGGTGATGTTTTCATAAAACATATTGAAAACATTACCTTTTTGATTTTTTGCCATTAAGTTTTGTTTGTTTTGGGTTTAATGCCATTTTTCAACAGTATTTCAGTAATGTAACAGTGGTTAACCAAACCAGTGTTCCTGGATTCTGCACCAGTACAAACCTGTTTTCCACAAGTTACTGCCAACTTCCTCACAAGAATCAGAGGTGGAGGACAAATGTCTTTTATCAAGTCATCACGGAGAACATATGCCCCACCTGGGGATCAAACTCACTACCCCGCGATGTGTAGATCTGTGTTTTCCTTATTGAGCTAAGTTAATGTGAAGAAAACAACTGTTGATTAGGTTTTTCTCAACCTTTTATCGATAAATAATACAGTTTTCTGTGACTTTTCTCTATAAAAATGTGCTCAATTTGAAAGACATAGCAGTGATCGCAGTTACTTTGGAAATATTGGGGTACAGGGAACACATGAATTGCTCGACTTATTTGAGGTGCTTGATCCGTCAATTCTCCATCAAGCAGTGTTTGTATCTTGAATTTTGTACTTTCTATACACATTAAGAGTACATACTTCCTCGCCATATATTGCAATCTTAGGAAACTGCTTGTGTAGTGAAGCCACAATACATCGCTGTGCAGATCTATCAGCCTCTGTCTGTACATCATTTTTGCCGCTCTGAAAAATAATCAGCCAAATAAATGCTGCTTTAAAGGCATTAGCAACCAAAATGATACTTGAAATTGTGAGTATGAAGTTGGGGAAGTGGAGGTGCCTCGAAGATTGACTGACTTATGGTAACCTTTTATACAAGAGGGCCATGATGGCCCTATATCGCTCACCTGTTATCATTGCACTTGAGGACAAGAAGGTCCTCAGAAAAAATATCTAAGTCCAAAGGACAGCAACAACAAAGGGAAGAAATTTAACCAAAAAGAAAAAAAAAATCTTACAAGGTATAGATATGTTAAAATACACCTAAAAATTGGAGGTACCACAGAAAACTGGTCTCGTGTTTTCCCTACGACCATTAATAAAAAAAGTTACTAAAAATAAGCTATTTATAGTAACGTAAAAGGGAAGTAATTAAAAAAAATAAATATTGTAAGTGGACAAAAGAAGGATCTGCCAAATAAATCTGTTGACATAAATGAAATTTCAGATCAGTATCTTCATTAGTTATGGAGATATAACAATTTTAATTTGAAATAAAGGGAGGTAATTTGACATAAAATCAGTCCATAGTTATCTACCCTGATTGTCTCAGTCCAACTAATAACAATAATGAAATTTCAAATAAGTCCTGTAAGTACATACTGATATAAATCCATTTTGATTACAATCAGGGGAGGTAATCAGATATAAAATAACTCTGGAACCTATGATTGGATCTGATTTGTCATGGAATCCAAGATTTCTTGTTGTTAGAGGTATTTTGGAAGTTTGTATCAAATAAAACCATAAATGAAGTCTCTATATGGCTGCAAAAGCCAAAATAGCCAATTTTGGACCTTCAAGGGGCCATAACTCTGGAACCCATGATGGAATCTGGCCAGTTGATGAAAGGAAGCAAGATGTTGTGGTGATACAAGTTGTGTGCAAGTTTGGTTAAAATCAAATCATAAATGAAGCTGCTATTGTGCAGACAAGGTCAAAATAGCTAATTTTGGCCCTTTCAGGCGCCATAACTCTGGAACCCATTACGGGATCTGGCCGGTTCAAGAAAGGAACCGAGACCTTATGGTGACACAAGTTTTGTGCAAGTTTGATTAAATTCAAATCATAAATGAAGCTGCTATTGTGCAGATAAGGTCAAAATAGCTAATTCTGGCCCTTTCAGGGGCCATCACTCTGGAACCCATAATGGAATCTCGCCAGTTCAAGAAAGGAACCGAGATCTTATGGTGATACAAGTTGTGTGCAAGTTTGGTTAAAATAAAATCATAAATGAAGCTGCTATTGTGCAGACAAGGTCAAAATAGCTAATTTTTGGCCCTTTCAGGGGCCATAACTCTGGAACCCATAACGGAATCTGGCCAGTTCAAGAAAGGAACTAAGATCTTATGGTGATACAAGTTGTGTGCAAGTTTGGTAAAAATGAAATCATAAATAAAGCTGCTATTGTGCAGACAAGGTCAAAATAGCTAATTTTGGCCCTTTCAGGGGCCGTAACTCTGGAACCCAGAATGGGATCTGGCCAGTTCAAGAAAGGAACCGTGATCTTATGGTGATACAAGTTGTCTGCAAGTTTGGTTAAAATAAAATCATAAATGAAACCACTATCGTGTAGACAAGAAATTGTTGACGGACGGACGGATGCACACATGACGGACGACGGACGAAGGGTGATCACAAAAGCTCACCTTGTCACTATGTGACAGGTGAGCTAAAAAGCCAGTTGACCTATGACTACTTCCCCATCCTCCTCCAATTTTTTCAAATTAGGTTTTCAAATAAATAATAAGTCATGAACAGAATATCCGATAAAATAACTTTGTAGTATCAAAGAATAAACGTTTGCACTTATCTACAAATCTGTGTAACAAAGAGCAACCCCAAATTATGTTTTGAAATGATCATATAGTTATCTGTATCAAGTACCCCTAATCTCTCTCGAGAAAGTTTTGCTAAGCAATCTAAAGGTCATCTACTGGTAAAGACGGCAAAGAATGAAAACAGAAAATATGTAATCTAAATACATTTCTTTAAATCAGCTACGCATGTTTCATAGTCTTGCAATGGTGAAAGTTTGTGCAAAGTTGCAGACACAAAAATATCATCCCCTAGCACTGAATGTGACCTTTAAACTAGAGTTCTTGGCTTTGCAAACAACATGTTACCTTGTTATAATAAATATCTGAGCCTACACAGTAATTTGTAATACATCAAGTGAGAAGCACAAATTTAAAATGTATATGAAATGGTTTGCACACATCTCTACTTTTGTCACAATTAGCAAATGTGCAAAAAAAAACACATTTTATCTCCCCCCAAAAAGAATTTTTTGGCAAAAATGCATGACACTGTTGCATATACAGCTAAATTCAACAAGTGGATGTACTTCTTTTTTAAAAATTCAAGCTTAGATGGCTAACCTGCTAATTTTTTAATTTTACTTGTTAAAATCTTTTGTCAGGGGAGTCAACACCTGAATACATCAGTCAAGTATAGATATCTAGGTGTTGTCTTGACACTTCACCTGATGATGCTGAGATAATTATTTACCTATGATGTAAATGCAATGCATGTATTAACTGTATTTATAGTTTGCAGTGAAGAGACAGAGACCCATAAGCCACAGATTCAATATGAATCCCAGTTAGAGCTGAATTTGTTGATCATGGTCTCTACCACTCTGTTACTCAGATGCCAGTACCGATCAGGTGTTGATGAAGCAGGCATGAAGCGTATTTTAAACTTTTTCCACAAATGCAAAAATATGGGTCCTCTGCAGCACTGTGGTTAAGGTCACTGACTTTGAATCACCTGCCCCTCACCACTGTGGGTTGAACCAATTCTTCTTCAATGATTTAACCTAATGATCTAGTTTTTAACCCAAGTGACCAAGTTATAAACTTTTCTCAATTTTAACAGGCCAGCATTCTGACCAAGTTTCAAGAAGGTCCAGAATTAAGGGATGTCAGGAGTAGGTAGGGATGTCAAATATATAACTCAAAGACTGAAGACAATTAACATGTAACATCCGCTAATAACCGGGTGAAAAACCCTGAGCTGTATTTTCATCCACTGCACCTTTACAATAAACACAGAGTGACTTCAGAAGTAAATATCACAGTAAATCAGAAAACAAGTTCAGTTTATTTAATCAGACATGTCCTAGATGGTATATCAAAGGTTCATTTAAACATCATATTTTCAATTAATTGGCATTACTCCTTTTAGAATTCAATTTAAAATTTGAGACTTTAAACAGGGAGTCTGATAAAGTCCAAGTAAATTTTTATGATAATCACTATTCTTTACGTCTACGTTCCTGCAAGGGGTTTGGCGTCAACAGAAGATAGATAGATTCTGCATTGCTCTGGATATGCTGACTATGAGTATGAATAGGTTATCAGTAAGTTTCTTGATCTTGATTACATTTTAATCTACATCTACGGAGATACTCCCAACAATCAATCTCTGATCATAACTGGGAGGTCGGGGCAGTTGTTAAAAGCATGTTGCTATGTTACATGATACATGATATTCATGTTGTTAAAAGAGTGAGAGCAGTAATATATACAGCTTGTTAAAAATAAAAACAGGATGATGACGTTAGTACATCAGGTCATTTGTGGGTTTCAGCCATTTTTGTTGACTTTGAGTTTTTGGCATTTTATGAAAAATCAAAGTCAACAGAAATGACTGAAAGTTTTAATTGCCCTTTATTTATACATACCATAAGTAAATCAATTAATTTCAAGCTGCGATTTTGTGTCTAAATATAATTTTAGCAGTTTTCAAACACTTGATCTGTAAATTTACAGATTGAAAAATCTGTAAATTTATAGATTATCTGTAAATTTACAGATAATCTGTAAATACTCCACTTTCCTAGACCTGTACATATACGAATCTAGGTCAGATGTGAAGCACTGTTAATCCCAAATAAAAAAAAATTATCATTCAAAGCATTTATAAAATGTGTAAACTTTTTCATGCTTGTTTATTAAACTAAGTCAATAGTCAAACTATTACTGGTTCGAGTCGTAAATTCGGCCAGGTCGTAAATATTCGGCCACCCACTTTAAAGCTTTTTTTTCGAGCCAGATGCTTGAGAACGCATCTGTGTCATCACAAGCACTTGCGTTAGCAACAAAGTTGGCAAAAAACAACTAGTTGAGGTGTGTAGAAAAAAAGTTGTCCTTCCCTAAAGTTGTGTACTCTAAATAGCAAATATTTTGTCTCGCGGGTCGCGTGACGTCGTTGCACACGCTCGTTTATGCTGAGGCCCGGCAAGGGTTAATTCAAATCTAAACTTTATAACACAAAAAGAACATGCGCTAACTAGCATAAAACGCGTTAAAACCAAGAACATGAATATATTGTCCCTCAACGTCATTGAATTTCCATGTCTACGTTGTTTTTTCACGTTGACGTCATTTCCTTTTGAATTATTCGTTTTGGGGCCGTAATACCTTTATGCTTTGTCACGGAACGCGCATATATAAAAAGGTGTTGTAATAGCACGTGAGCGAGAGATTCTCTTTACTCTCCTGTTGAAACACCCCCGAAAAGTGACAAGAACAGCAGTTTTATGCTAGAATGTGTGATAATCAGTGACGTAAAAATTAAACTACGTCATGCTGGTGTGAGAAGGATGACAGGCGCTTTTTAAATCTCTGTTGGCAAATATTTCCCACGAGGTATGCTATTGAAAATTGATTGCAGTTTGTTGAAAAAAGAACAATTTTGGCTGTAGCATCGATTTATTTCCAAGAAAATGTTGAAAATACAACCAACTTTATGTTTAAAAAGTGGCCGAATATTTACAACCTCTAGAAGGTAAAATGTGGAGGCTAAACCTGTCTGTTATTTTAAGCGCGGTTGTATTGTTTACCATACTGTAAACGGCCGTTAATGATAACAATCAATGTTGCTTGTATCAAAGCACATACGGTAGAAATTTTGTACAAATCAATTGTAAAACGAAAGAAATATTTATGAAAAACCGCAAAAAGTGGCCGAAATTACGACTCGAACCAGTATGCTGTTTCAGGACAAAATGAGTCCCAGATAAATTACTGTCTGATACTAGTAACATTCACACTAAGGTCATAAATTAGGACGTTTTACATACACAGTTATCTCTCGGGTAAGTTATCTCTCTTGTTAGCTGGTAGGACAGATAAATGCAAACAATAAACGATAAAGAAATTTGCAATAACATAAAACATATCTGATAATAACTCAGCTTGTTTATTTCTTCAATTAGCTACGACAATAATTCACACAAAATCTTTGATCATATTATTTGTAACATGTTCGTTCACGAAAAACAAAATGACAACGGATTTACAGCGAATATTTACATGTCAAAACAACAGAAAAATACATGCCTTTTCAACTATTCCTAGGTCACCCTTTGAAAGAACATCCCGAGCAATCTTTGCTGCTCTGTATGACACTGCTACTGAGGAAGACACAATTCTCATCAACAACGGTACTGTTTCTGCGACGGCCATGTTTGTTTATGTTTGCGACTAAGATATGTCGTAAAATGCTTATTAAAATCAAAGAAGTATATTTTATAGCTCTTTGTTAAAATGCAATGTTAAAGTCTTTTACTTGATAAAAACCGACAATCGTACGTTAACACTACTGATAAGGAAAGTAATTTTCTTGCAATTTGATGAATTTATTTAGTCGTAAATTTGCTATGTGCACATACGGTGTTTGTCACACTTTTATATCAGCCGAGTGTCCTATCTTTCAGCCAGAAATCTAGAACAAGCTAGAATTATGTCAAACACCTTTACTGGTTAGAATATCGAATGATATTTCACGACGAATGTGTCGCATTAAATTGATGAATTGTTTAACAGAGTTGCGTCACAGTCAGTTGGAGTTATACAGACATCAAATCTCTCCTGTTATGGATGTACGCACGAATACATATAGATTGATTTATACAAATAGCACGGTTTTAATATAATTTCACAGAAATATTCATTGGAGACTTTCTTCCAAAACCCTTCAAATCATTAAGGTATGTTAAAAAGGTGACCAGAAGGGGCTTTCTTGAATGTGGCTATATAGTAGGAACATTGAGAATTTCCTTGTCAGATTGGTTTGATTTTTTTTTCAGTTGACTTCTACCGAAGTGTTTAAGCCAGCTGTGAAACTCAGTTTGGCGATCTAGGGACATCATAATTCTCTTGTTTGTAATTCTAATCAAAGAGCTATAAAAATAAATTTTATAATTTTATACTTCTTTGTTCTAATAACATCTCAATTGGCAGGATTAAATCCAACGGACCAATCTTTTTCCCATGTCCCTGGTGAATAAGGTTTAGGTCTCTTACTTGGATCTGATAGCGAGATAGACAACAGTATCTCGTGAAAAAGTCTAAAAAAACAAGGAAAAATATCAAACAGGGAATGCCACGTTCCTTATCCAAAGGATGTCATTGATATACTACAGAAAAGTAATGTGTCAAAATATTTACCTTCAAAGTCATCCTGCTGGTAGGGTGACTTTCGGAATGACTACTCCAAGTTGTTTACCTCATTATTTACTGATGGCCTTACCGAAATACAGTTATAATATGGGTTTGTTGACCTTGTTCTAGATTGTCATAAATCTCCGGTGAAACTCACTGTTTGGGATGCACTGCTGTATGTTGCGTTCTGGGGAGGCTGCGGTCTTGGGACGTGGTTTTTCCCCGTTAAATAGTTATCCTTATTTTTCTATATTACGTTTCGACGGGAAGCCATGCTGATACGGGCTGAGAATGTTGTTTTCATCACAGAAGGACATGGTTTTGGATACTGAAACGTGTTCCATTAGTTTTGATGCAACAGATGTTAGAAAGACTGGTCTACAATTCCTGTGTTTCATATACGTTATGCACATAATATACTGAACAAAATTTCTAACAAGACTCCACATAAAAATGGCTGCGTGAGGGTGTTGCACATTTCATTGCCCCTCGTGAACAGACTCAATCAAATCTTTAGTATCCTATTGTGTTGTCTGGTTGCATTCTATGCTTTCAAAGAATCTTTTCACAAATTTCTGTTTATAATTTATGCTAGTACACCATATCTTTTGAAATCTGATAAAACTCAGCAAAATTTGACGCCTGTTGACCAATACTATTATCTAAAATTGCAAATGCAATATCTTGTACGGCAATGAAATATCTTTTGCCTAGCTCCTTTTCAAGACAAACAAGCTGGATTGTTAACCCGACTGTTCGAAGAACAGGTCAAGCCTTTGCACTCACCGGTTCGCCAGTTTCTGCGTCCGCGTCCGGATTGGTTGTTCTTGCCAGTGAGTTTGTATCTTATCATGGCTTGAGGAGGACTCTATGATAAGCAGTTTTTAAATCCTACCAGGACTGAACTGTTTTGATATCTGTCTTTTGGCCTGTTTCGTCGGGCCCTTAAGGGTGTTTCTCTTGTTGCTCTGTCTTCTGAAAAGGCATTGAGTACATACGTTTTTGGTTCTTAAGGTTTGCTTTTTATATATTTATACACGAGCATTTTTGTGTTTTACATACCATGCCTTTTTGTTTCCATTACGTGTGTTAAAGATTCACCTGGAGGGGATTACGTTTATTTACACTGTCCCGTATCTTTGGAACATGGTGGGGGTAAGAGTGAGGTTGGGTGCGCACCATAAACCGGTTTAAGCTCCCCAGTGGTGTTTTTGCCACTGACCGTTCCAAGGCGATGCCCCACTGTGTTCCTTTGTTTGTTCGTTTTGTCATGTGTGCAAGTTTGCGTGTGTGTGTGTGTGTGTGTGTGTGTGTGTGTGTGTGTGTGTGTGTGTGTGTGTGTGTGAGTTTGTAAACGCTGCCAACTGGGTAATTTCGTATGAATACACACCAACGTACTGGGGATACGCCTCGAACCGGGGAATTCCCCAGTTCATTTTAACAATACCACGTTATTCCTGACCTTCAAATTAGTCATATCTCGAAATTTGAGCTGATTCTGAGCGATAGAAATTTATTCCCCGGTACGCCGGTTCTGGTCATACACATATCTCACACACAATCAGAATTTTACAACGGTGTGTATCTTTCGCTATTTACTGCAGTTCCCCAGTTTACCTGTATACAACTCATAGTACATACACACAAAGGTTTAAATTATTTTCACTAATTTAACATAATGATTTCGTCATTATAAGCTTATGAGTGAAAAGATTATATTGATTAATTCATCAATTACCAATTAAATATCTTTTTACGTTCACAAGACAGTATTACATATTTATGTTACCGCATATCTTTTCCGGTTTATTGTGTTATGCGCTTTTATTTCTAAGTTAATGACTTGATTGACAATACTGTTAAACTGAGAATATTATAATACACAGGAACATTACTCAAAATATACATTCTATATAATATTCATCGCATTTAACACCCTTTCAACTTCAGGCGCGGTGCTGAAATATACTAATTCCTTTTGAATTACCGTGCTGCATTTGAAAAAATAAATGTAGTATTACCTCCAAAGATGTTCATATATTCAGCTCATAATGCAATTACCTAATTAGTATGTAAATTCAACAGTAATTAATACAGCAAAGCCAGAGAATTTTAATACAGTTTCGTTATTTGTAAGAAAAGAACAACAACATTAGTACATTAACTTATTGATATTATTTACTACACATCAAAGAAATGCATATGAGGATCTGACTCCAGTACGTTTTAAATACTGATTAAGAACACGTGAAAATAATAAAACCTATATCATACAGTAGCTAACTCATGCAATTATCTTAACACAGGATTTTCATGCTATTTTCGCGCTGATTTTGTTCAGCAATCGCAATGTGTTGAAATCTATGATGTAAAAATGTCCCAAAAGTAAAAATGATACTAATACCTCTCAAAAACCTGTGCTGCATTTGAAACAACATTTGTTATGTCATTACCTCCTACGATGTTTATACATGTAAAAGCAGCTGTCAACTTGTTACGCAATTATCTACGTATGTTGAAGAGAAATGAATACTACAAAGCCGAAATAGTTTAATACAGTTTTATTTTATTAAGTATTTGTCAAATTTAGAGACCACATTAATCATAACATTAGTACATTATCTGAATGATTTTATCTACTACACATCAAAGAAAAATGACACAAGGATCTGACTCCAATACATTCTTAAAACTGTTTAAACACTTGGAAATTCTAAAGCCTAGATCATAGCTAACTCGTGCATTTACCTTAACACGGGAATTTCATGCTATTTTTGCGCGATTTTGGTTTAGCGACCGCCAAGTCTAGAAATTCATGATATAAAAATGTTTCAAGAAAGCATAGGCTATAAAGTGTGTTGTACATGTCCGAAATAATTGTAGTTTACGACGGTTCAAATAAAATGATAATGCTGCGGCTGCACGGGTTTAGGATCATTTGGCAAAAAATATAGAAACCGTGAGACATTAATTAAACACATGGGAATCACAGCAGAACAATTCTCATGCAAAATAAATAAATAAATAAATAAATAAAATAAAATTTGATGTTCACATAACGAACAGATATATCCTACAGAAAAATTGTCCCCAGATCCTGCAACCTGAAGCACACTATTTTAAAACTTATATCATGAATTTGCTTTATTTTAATAAGCGTCTTATCTTTATAAACTGTCGCTTTTAGCATTATAAAAGTTATTAAGTTGTTACACAAAAACCATTGACGTGTAAAGTTTGAAAGCTCAAAGTCTCAGTGCGTTACTGACATACCAAGGGTAATTTTTACAATGCATATGCTCATTAACCAAAAGGAGTTTTTTCTGTCACTGACATTCCTATCATTCTACAATAAGTATGAGTATGACATACAATTATATCTGCGCATGATATTTTCTTCGACTTCAGGTCCGTATAAGTTCAATTTGATCAAAACAACGTTTTAAGAAATTTTGTTTGTGGGAACGACCTCACACACCTGCTTATCAGTTTTGTTCATTCAGCGATATATCACACCGTGCGTTTATTGCGGTAGCATTTTATGTGGTATTTTGGGGAAATAAAGAACGAAAATTATTGATGATTGAACTGACAGTGCTGATGAAATAGAAACAATCACAGTATTCTACAGATGAGTTCCCGAGTAATTAGAAAATACAATATGTAACGCATCGTATGAATTCACAACTTATTATACGTGTACTAATCGTTTGATTGAAACTTGAAAACAGAGAAATTTTATTGCGATTGAAGGATTTTATTGAATATAAAGCTTTTAAATACATAACGATATTACTCGTTGTTACATATATGGTTATTTCATACTTCACTCATGTAACTGACCGACACAAAATAAGACATTTCCCTATTCGGTGGCACATTAACGCAGTATTTATTATGGGTGCAAGTATATTTATCTTGATTTACTGGTATTAATAGCATTGAAGGAAACACAAATATATAATAATCATAAAAATACTTACGATATAAATGTTTTGATTAAAACAACAATATCATGAATTTAAAATACCTATGACTGATTTCATTTTAATCTTCCTTGATCAGAACGAGTTTTACACGAGCATTCCGTTTCTGCATGTACTTTGTTTTGAAAGAGTACTGATAAACTTTGCGGTAAATTCAGCTGTTGCTTCAGTTTTCATTCTCCAACCTTTGTAATGTTTTACTTTATATACATTTTTGTGATCGAAACTCCAGATAGTTTTGTTTGCAATTAAATCATGTTCAGTTTCTAAAGGAAAAATCGTCACAAAATTGGGAAAAAGACTTTCCGAGTGTGGGACTCGAACACACGACCTTCACAAATTTTGAAAGATTAACTATGTAAAGTCAACGTTTTACTGAAGCCTGGTTTTCTAAAAACAAAGATAAAAACAAAACCTTTATATGGGAAAATAGGTTGGAAACAAAATAACTATGACTTGAAATGCTGTAAACTTTGTTTAAGTCTTTTTTAATATTGATTTTCAAGCAAAAGTCAGGGACTGCGAGTCATTGCGGAGTTTGAATTAAGATTCAACGATTTTTATTTCCTGTTTCAGCATATCGAACCTAAAATTTTACTAAATGCATTTAAATAAGCGCAAAATTCTTTTTTTTTTCTAAGAAAATCAAGTTTTCGTTAACCTGTTATCGGAGAGAAAAGCGCAAATAAAATTAAATGCTTTGTTTCTGTCATTCTTCCTGATTTAGAGTCATGTGTTTGCCTCAGTTCTATCTTATTCAAATTAATTACCTACTACTATTGTTTTCGTCTCAAGCCTGAGTCATGAGTTGATATCATACTCGGGGAACGTCATTTTTGTAATGCCTTATCTTTTTGAAACTTATCATTATTAAATAGCAAATGGTACTAGAATTTAAATCATGATAATGTATACAATGTATATATAATAATACACAGTTTAAATGTAGGAACACAACAACTGAACAATATACTGAATATTACGCCGATTGGGAGATTATCCAAATAAATTGTCTGTGTTTTTGTTGTATGCATGATTTCGTTTATCCGAATGGTTTTTCAAGGAACCACACTGATATGTTTGACTGTTAATTTTGTCTTTTGAACGAGTAGAATTGAAGGAAAAATAAACTGTCTGCTTAGCACAGATTCAAGGGTAGATCCAGGGATTTGGGAATTTTTTCTCGCCCGCTACGCTTGCATAGGTAATTCATCATTTGTTTTGGGGTGAAAATATAAATATGCATTTTTTCTCGCTCGCTATACTCGCATAGGCACTTTGTCTTTTGTTTGGGTAAAACCATGCATTTTTTTCTTGCTCGCTACGCTCGCACAATAAAAGTCCGACAAGTTTGCACGAGTTCCTATAAAGCTTTTTATTTTACGTTAATAAACTTTAGTAACCCCTCCCCATAAAAATCCTCAGAAATCGGGCTTAGAAATTCCATTCCGAGATACTTTTAAAAGCAAGAATAAGTCTGACGAGTCATTAAAACATGGACTATACGTAGCATGTTATTTGGGTTGATTGTATCATAAAACCTGTCCTTTTTCAATACCAAAAAAAGCACCTCAGAACGCCAAGAATGCACCAGATGGATCTATTGTTTTCAAAATGTTCCGGTGGCGTGGGGGGGGGGGGGGGGGGGGGGGGGATGAAGACATGCCCACGGACCCTCCTAGTTGTTCTACTACAAATATTTTGCACCCCTTACACCAAATCCTATATCCGCCCTGAGATTTGTGAATGCCTAACTATTTTTTTTTAGTTAAAACATAAAGAAGGAACTAAAACATACAATATTAGTAATACTTATTCTTGCAAACCAGACGGGGATTTCCGGTATCTTTACCGGTGCTGGAAAAGTCCATCTTACACCCCGGGGTGGTGTAAGATGACTCTCGTGCTGTAAATGACGTATAAGAACTACATATATGTAAAAGATTTGTGTAGTAATTTATATTCTATTTAAAAACGGAATAAAAATTCAACACCTTGACAGTTCCTATTGGTTCCTGATAGTATATTTCTCGATTCAAATCACGTTATTTTATCAAAAATTCATAACGTTACGCTGCAACTGGTAAAACAAAACCGGAACTAAACATTGTTGTTTGTTTTGAAACGTCATGACGTCTTTCGCTGCCCATACAACCAGTGAAAGAATCTTATAATATCGTTATTAACATTTGACATAGACAATTTTTGATTGAATGTCGAATGATTGACGTGCTACATGTACCTACATACAGAATATAGAACTTTCTCTATTGTCTGACCGCCTCTGTTTTCAGGTGGTTAGAACCGCTGACTTAAAATCACTCGTAAGTACTCACTGATTGAGGGCATGGGTTCAATCCTTGCTACCGACCAGGTCTCTTTATGCAAGAAAGATGGCAGCTTGAGTACTAGTACTTGATCTTTCCAGGAACGATTGTCGGGTAAACTGCCCACCTGGCATAACTGAAATAGTGTTTAAAATGGCGTAAAACCCAACAAATCAAATTAAGTCCCTCGGTTGTCTTTTCTCATATATATGATATGTAACAGGAGCTTCCGCATTCACCATTTTAATAGCTAGTTCCTCGTTTCAACTTTACACACGTACCCGGTTAGTTATACACTTGTACCTTATTTAGTCTTTACACTAACTCCCCGTTTTGTTGAAACACACAATTCCACATTTCGTCTATACACAAACACCCGGTTTGTTACACATTCACCTCAGTTGGTTTAAACACAAAATTCCCCGCTCTGAATGTGAAAAATCTCATAGCTTAACAATTGAAGATAGCTTTAATCTAAAGCCTCGGATAATTTTAAGATCATAAGAATAAGAGTTGATAGAAATATGATAACTGTAGCTACAGTAATAAAGAAGTTCCCAGTTGGTAGGTTTATAGCTTACATCCCCGATTGGTTGCGTTTACATGTATGTGTGTGTGTGTGCGTGTGTGTGTGTGTGCACGTCTGCGTGCTGTGGGTTTCGTTTCGGGGAGGCTGCGTTTTTGATACGTGGCATTCCCTGTTTGATATTTGTCTTTGTTTTTTTTATATATGTGGCACCCAAAGATCAACCGAACGACAGGAGGACATGAGTTTGACCACCTTTTTTTACCAGCCTCCGGCATTTATCAGCACAAAGAAACATTCACTTTTCCCGAACCAGAAGAGACTGGAATCAAATGTCAACCGCTACAGCAGATATTCCTCCCTTTCATGACTTCAGGACTGTTCTGAATGGACCCTATTGAATTGTGAATATCACTAAGGACCGCTTAGGACTGTTGAGGATGTTTTAAGGACAATTTACGTGAGTTGGAGTAAAATAACTCAATTTGTATGCTTTTAAATAGTTACAGTGGTCAGCATTTTTGCTGATGGTGGCAAATGGGTTTACAAGTTTTGATTTATCCAAATCATACTGCGAACATAATAAGTCTCCTTTGCTCTCCTTCTTGTTCTCATATTTACTTTTTATTTAAACCGTATTATTTACTATTGCATTTTTGGTTGCTTTTCAGGTTCTTATAGCAGTTTTGAATAAATCTGAATTTAATAAATACCGGGCGGTTTTGTTTATACGCCCAGTTTTTAGTGATCATGAGTGTCCCTTAGAACCCCTAAGTGCACCTTAGTTATTTATAAAGTCGAACTTTGTTCGCTCGAACTTGACGGGACCGGCAAAATTTGTTAGAGTTATCGGCCTTTCGAGCCATCGGGGATTGGTTCATTTTAACAAAGTGCGTACGTGGTTGCTTGACTTCAGCATGTGTATACATGTTACCGTACGCGTTGTAGCCTCCTTAAAATCCCTACAGTAAGTAGTACATGTGTTTCAAGTATTACCTTTTTCAACGATAAAAAACAACTGCTTAATTTCTCATAATGTATATTTATATGCATCATTTATGCAGTAATCATTATACAAAATCTTTTAGCTCACAAATCATTAGAAATCGACGTAAATGACATAATTTGTCTAATTTTACTTCGACCGATCATACTGTGCAGTCGTTTCTTATGTACTCTTTGAATTGTCACTGATAGTAGTTTAATTTGTTTACTGGCTTAAATTTTACAGGTAATAACTGACATAATAGACTTCAATTTTTACGAAGGTTTTCTACGTCGTGTCAAACATTCATTTGCTGCAAGAAACAATTACCGTTCATAATATTAAAGTGTATACCAAAAACTCCCTTGAGTGAAAAATGACACAATGGTCAAAATCCCCTCAAATGGAACAACAGGGTGGTCATAATCCCCTTGGCAATATTGATGGAGTAGTCAAAATCCCCTCGATAGGTAGGTAAAATCCCCTCAGTGATAAATATAAAATAGTAAGGCAAAGATCCATTTTTTAACTGTTTTATCATTCCGATTAAATGTTTAAATGAAATCACGGATGGATGACATACGACGACGGAAAGTGATCATACTAGCTCATGTTGAGCGTTTCGTGCTCTGGTTAGCTAAAAATTGCTCATATGTTACACATGTATTTAATTAATAGATTTTGCAAAAAATAATAATAACAAGTAGGTTTCTTTTAAAATAGACACCTAGGAGAGGTACAGTGTTGCTTCTTTTAAAGTTATGTCAGGGACATAGATCTGGTTATATGATAGGTTGTGCTATAAACGAAAAACAGTTTCCCTGATGCAGATCACTGTGACCTATTAGGGGTCATCATTCTGTTGGTGATGGCCAACCTTCGTATCAAGTTTAGATCGTAGGCCCAAGCTTCTTTGGGTTATAGTCTGGAAACTGTTTTCCTGTTCCAGGTCACTGTAACCACGACCTAATGATCTCAAAATTAATAATAAAATCTGGAAAGTAGATCCCTCGGAAGCACCGAAAACAATGCAAACAGTAAAAATTGCAGACTCGGTTTGATTCTGTTCATGAGTAGTAATGAAAATGCAACACTGCCCACGCCCCCTAGCACCGGCTTAAGCAGTATTCAATCTTCAAATCTAAATGAGTTGAAATCAATGATCCCGAAGGACCAGAAAATATAACAACACTGAGATGAAGTCGGGGCGACTTTTTACGGCCGCCACACAGCACTTAACACCCGCTGTTGTGAAGTAAATAAAATCTGGAAAGTAGATCCCTCGGAAGCACCGAAAACAATGCAAACAGTAAAAATTGCAGACTAATAAGTCATCTTCAGGATATGATCAACCTCCGCCAATCCGATGACTGTTATAGAGACTTAAGCATTTCCTAGTTACTGAATTTCATTTACAAATGTTCAAAAGCTACCACTGCATTAATTGTACACTGAAGTCTTTGGCTCCAAGTCCGAACTTGGCCCTGGTGAAAGCTGCCAAACTGGCATCTTACCATTTTTGCGAGAACCTCGCCTGACAAGCTTGTTTGTCAACTGCCCCATTCGTTTGGGCTCCGAGAAGCTTTAGAAAAGCTTGGAAGAAGGACGTCTGCCGGAAGTGAAAAATATATCATTCTTTTTTTAAATGTTTTTTTTTCAGAGATTTTCATTGTTAATGTGCTATTTGAAAAAGAAATTCTAAACATTTTATTTGTTCTAGTTTATTACTCAGTTTGTAAGTTTTATATGTCGAATTTCTGCCTTGTTTTGACATGGAGGTAATATAGAGATGGATCTCTATATTACCTCCATGGTTTTGACCACGTGATTTACATCTCTGCTACCACTTCCGACTATAGGATGGAAGACACAGAAGATCTTCTAAAAACAGAAGACGCACAATCGAACATCTCGGAAGAGCTCTTCTTATTCCGGCAGATGTTTCGTGGCCCAAACGAACGGGGCAAACGCACCGCCAGTTTAACAATAAATTTATTTAATTGAACGAAATATATATTTTAACGTTATTCAATGCATGTGCATATCTTTGAATACCGCGAACAAAGAATAGCAAATATAACTGAACCGTTTCCAACATTTGTAACAATAGTATTACACTATATTTCTTTATTTTAAACGAACAATTATTTTCGTCTTTGGGGATTTCAAAACTTACTTGTGCGCACGCGCATTGGGCCATTTCAGACTGGCTCACCGTAATTTGCGTTAGAAAGTGAAATCTAACGCCGTAAAATTAGTAGATTAGCCTAAATCCTTGTAGTTCGAAAGCCAACACTATGGAGAGGTCTAGACCTCTCCAACAAAAAGGACTAATGTGCAAATTATATGACTGATTATTGTTTATTAATTTTTATCCTTCAACAAGTACATTATAATGGCTTAGTAAGTTAGGTGCACCATTCAATTATTTTTAAGAAAGGTACTCTTTCCCCTGCTTTATTCCTGTCTCCTAATAGTCCCATACTGAAAACAACCGCTGTGTTCAAATGACAGATATCAAAATGAAATTAGAAATTTGAGTGAAATGGATAATTATGAAATATATAATAAAATTTGAAAGTTCTTCCTGACGGTATATATATTGGCTTTGCCCTACATAAGTAGTGTGCGCTTCACTGGTTTGCGACGTGGGGCACACATGTTTGTTTCTATGAAGATTGAGTGGTGATCACTAATGCCAGGTAAGGCTCTGCATCGGTTGATCAGTTCTGGTCTGTTTGTTTTCCCATATACTTCCATTATATCATTATGGCGTGTACGGCTTTCTATAAACCAACGTATTCACCGAAGCAAAAGAACAACGAGATGATATTCCACTGAATGTTATTGTTCTCAATTGTTAATCCACTGCTGGTAAGAAATCATCATTTGAAGCCATGCTAAAAACCATTGGAGCAGACATTGTAATTGGTACAGAATCCTGGCTGACATCAACTCACCACAGTGCTGAAATTTTTCCAGACACATACAGAGCTTATAGGCGTGATCGGGAAAAGGGCAAAGGGGCGGTGTTTTCATTTTGGTCAGTAACAAGTACAAAAGTATGAAACCAGGGTAACTCTCTACTGACAGCGACTGTGAGATACTTTGGACCCAGGTGACGATTTGTGAGAATAGTAACCAGTTTGTGGGTGCCTTCTATCCTGCATGCGACATCCCCAGTCCCAGTGGAACACCCTTCCCGTATATGTACAAGACTGAGGTCAAGGAGGACGGAATCCTGAAACTACAGAAGCACATCAACCCAAGGAAAGTTTGAGGTCCTGACGGTATATCTGCAAGGATTCTCAAGGACCGCACCAATCTTGACTATGATATTCCAGCATCCCCTCAACGAAGGCAAGGTTAAAATTCCGGGTGACTGGAGACAAGACAATGTTACAGCAATTTACAAGAAGGGTCCCAGACAGGATCCTGCCAACTACAGATCTGTCTCACTAACTAGCCTGTGCTGCAAACTACTTGAGCACATCATTGTAAGCCAGACACTGAAGCACCTTGACAAATACAATATCCTCCATGATTGCCAGCACAGATTTAGAGCTGTGAAATGCAGCTTCTAACACTTGTTCATGAGCCGGCTTCATCCCTGGACAAACGGATACAAACGGATATGATAGTCCTTGACTTCAGTAAGGCATTTGACTGAGTCCCACACCATCATTATGGAATAGGAGGTCAAACACATAAATGGACCCCCTCCTTTTTGCATGACAGGACCCAGCTCATATGGCCCAAAATGTGTACCCCTGCACAAGTGTGTCCATTTGTAACCCACTATGTACGGTTGGTTACCAGGGTTACATGCTCTGTGACTTTGGTTACTTAATAAATTACTCTTCAACATTCCAGTGTCAGTGTTCTCACACTCTATAACGTGATAACGCGACACCACAAGGAAACATGACACCAGATCGGACAACTGAAAATATATTCTGCGAAAGAAATAAGCCCCCATTTTAAACGCAAAAGTGCAAAAAAAGGTATTTTATGGGTACTTCTTCAGTTACACCACGAGGGCACATTTTCGACCCAGAGGGTATTAGTTGATGGTCAGTGTTCAGATGAGGCCTCAGCCGTCAATGGTGTCCCCCAGGGATTGGTCCTAGGTCCTCTCTTGTTCCTTATTTTCATCAACGACCTCCGTGAATACATTCCAAGACACGCCTTTGTGCAGATGACTGCATCCTATACCGACAGATCACGTCTGAACAACTTCTACAAGAAGATCTGGACACACTGGCCAAATGGGAGTTGACATGGGGTATGGACTTCCAGCGCCAGAAATGCAGCGTTATGAGAGTTAAAAGGTCAAGATCTCCATTACAAGCACAATACTGTGAATACAGGCTAAAAGCACTGGAGCGGACATCAAAATATCACGGTGCCGATATCCAGTCTGACCGCAGGACCAGTCTACGGCGACCGTATCAGATTATTTTTTTACCAAAAAGTAGTCTTCGTTTCCGGTTTGTCACTTCCGGGATTTTTGACACGCAAAATGTTTACAATTTCTTTATCAATGCGCTCCAAGTCGTTTTGAGAAATGGAAATACACTTAGCTAAATTTTAAAGATGTGGTCAATATTTTCGCGTGATCCGGCAAAGGATTTTGCGTATGTTATCGGCGAGAGAGTCCCTGGCTTAGAGGAGAAGTCGGTCTGGTCACTTCACCAGGGAAAGAAAAAGGTAAAAATAAAAATTTTGATGTATTAATATGTATTAAGGCACCGCCTGGAATGGGGATTTTTCGTTTTTATATCCTATTATATGCTTACAATGGAAGTATTCACTACTCAAAAGAAAGTGAAACTTAAAGAGAACGTATTCACTTGAAACAAAAAGTTTTAGCCATCATGCCTGTTACAGCGAATATCATACTTTGCAAAATTTATGGAAAGCTGGTGTCACGGTGTTGTCATTCGCTGTGTTCTCGCACTGGATTTAGGATTTTTTGTTTGTTTGCACTCCACGCAGAAATTTGACAGCCTTTACACTTTCTTACTACCTGTAGGATGATTTTGGGCTCTGTAGTGAAGACTAGGTACTTTTTAAGCCCCTCTTCTTTCGGACTTTATTGATGACGTTATTACTGCGAGATCTCAAAACAAATTTGGTAGTTGTGTTGGTAACAGATAAAGAGTACAGGGCATTCAGTTGACCCGAGGTCCGGGTTTTGACCCGCGAATATCGAGAAAAACTCATATTTGACCCGCATAAAATATGCCCCGTGCGTCGGCTTGACTCGCGGAAATTTACTTTGATGCATCTCGAGTTCGAAAGTTCTGCCCCTTGTCAATCAAAATCCTAGTGAATTTCAATATTGTTCGCCTGCACAAGCGGAAGTATAGCAGTAGGCGGAGCGTCGTATGTTAATTAACTACTGACAGATGTCAATCACACCACGCGCCAACTGACACATGATCATCTCGCGGTTTGTATTTAGTACAATAATGCCTCATCATTATCAAAGGTGTTTATTGATCAATTTGTAAAAGTTAATTGATAAACAATGCAGCCTTAGATTAACGTGTTTGTACCACTTGTTAATTATTTTGTGTGTTTGATACGATTACATGAGCCGGTCGGCCATCACGGTCTATAGCATATTTATTATTATTGCCGAGGCTGTTTGGGCCAAAACAAAGTTAATACTTTAAATAAGCAGAAATTATACGTTGTATGGTGAAAAAATGAAATTTAAAACAGGTATTTTATCAAGGATTTTAAATGTTTACTTGTCATTTGTCACTTTCACGAACACCATTTTCGGACATTTTTATCATTTGTTACAAGATTGTTATAGTACAATCTAAATAAAAAAGCCAATAAAAAGTCTGCATTTAAGAAAAATATGATCACTGTTGCCAAAGCAGTTCTGATTTAGAAGAATTTGCCGAGAATAAAAGCATGCAAAGCATCAAACCCCACCCACCTTTAGGCAATGTGCAAAATAAGACAACTAAAATATGAATTGCTTAAAAAAATCTGTAATGACTAATGTATTTGTTTTAGATAAAGTCTGTGGGAGTTGCATTAATAACAGTATAGCTTGACCCCTGAAAAGCTGATCTTGACTCTTGAAAATCTGATTTTGACCCTTGAAAATTTAGGCTGAAGAGTCAATGACTCTTGAGTTTCAGAACCTGTCGAAAGCCCTGGAGTACTTAGTTACAAAAGTTGTCCCATGACAACATCTATTCTGGTCTCAAAACTGGTACAGCATGTCTCCCTGCCAGTGATGGTCAAGTCTGATCTTGAAACTATGGACATCCTTGGCATCAACTACTTCTTGAGACAACCGATTCCAAATGTCAATCGCTCTATGTGAAAATTGATTTTGACAAAAGGTTGTTCTACAACGGGGCTTTTCAAGTTTTAAGTTGTAGATGATGAATAACAGAAAAATTTCTCAAAGGAACAGTCATCTATACCTTTAACAATTTTGAAAGTCTGGATAGCATCACCACGAATTCTAAGATGAGCAAGTGTTGGTAAATTCAATTCCCTAAGACGTTCTTCATAATTATGTAAGGTTTGTAACAGAAGGCACTAACTTAGTAGCTCTTTTCTGAAGTCTTTCTAAACTATCTATGTCTTTTCTGAGATACGGATACCAAACAACATTAGCGAATTCCACATGTGGTCGAACCAAGGCTGTATACAGTTTCAAGAATGCATACTTGTCAAGATATTCAAAAGATTTACTTATAAGTGCCAAAATACTATTTGCTTTATTAATCTTAGTAAAAATGTGTTTACTAAATTTCAAATCGCGTTCAAATAATACTCCAAGGCAGTGATTTTTTGCGCCGATTTGACTCCGAAATTCGGCGTCTTCCCAATTGACAAAAATGGTCAAAATTCCCAAAAAATGCTTAAAAATTCCCCCAAAAAAAGATGATTTTTCCCAATTAGATTGATTTCTTGTGAAAGTTGAACTAAAACGATGCAAATAATCATAAAAATTCCGACTGTAATTATGGTTTATTCGCAGAATTTTGTTGCCAACTCGAAGCGCGTTGTTTACATAAAACAGGTCACGGCATAGTACGGCATTTAGTATGTCTTTCATCACGATCGCAAAACGCTTTTTAATACGTCAAAATGAGTCGGAAAAAAATTGTTAGAAAATTACCTAAATTATAGAAAAATGTCGCATAATTCCAAATATTATAATAAGAAAATAAAACTTAAACACGCCATCGGTACTCCGGACATTCGAACATCTTAAAATTGGTAAAGTTAAAGAGAAATTAAATTCAAATCAAACGTCAGAAAAGCAAAGTGATCTGTCCAAGAAATCTGAGTCCCCACAAAATGACCCTCAGAAATCAACAGAAGCTCATGGTGACCCTAAGCTATCTGAGCCATCAGATCCTGTGACATCAGAAAATAACCTGTCTGTTCAACCTCAGTGCATATTTGAATGAAATAAATTTACCTTAAAATAAAACTTTTCAAAATGATTTATTTATTAAGGTTTGTTAATTTTTCCCAGTTTTGAAGTTTATCGCGCTAAAAATTCCCAATTGAAAAGGCATGGGCTGTTGCCAGAAAAAGTAAAAAAATCACTGCAAGGTCTGTTTCTTCTATATCAGATTTTAGTTTGTTTGTGTTCATAAAATATTCTTTCTCTGGGTTTCCATACCCATAATGAATTACTTTACATTTGTTCACATTAAAAGTTAGTTCCCATTTTTCTGCCCAATCGCAAATTGAGTTCAAGTCAGTCAGAAGATGGTCAGATTCTGTAGTTGGTGCATATAACTTTGTGTCGTCAGCAAAGATTTTAATGTTGGTGTTAATTCCATCTACGACACCATTTACATATAAAATAAAAAGTACCGGTCCCAGCACGCTACCTTGTGGGACACCACTATCAACATTTCTCCAACCAGAGGTTTTACCTGTTTAAAAATTGTTTTTCAGTTGCATATAGTATACTCGTTCAAATTGAAAAAGAAATAAAAGAATCATGTTGGCACTGTTTACGAATTTCTGTGACTGATTCGGGGTGCTGTGTTGCTCATGCAGACAACTGGCAAAAAAATTTCAGCTCAAGAGATGTTTAAATGCTGTTACGGATCTCTGAGATGAAACGAATCCCATACTGAGACCTAACCAGGAATCATGCCAGAAGTCTGTCACGCTATAATTTCATCAGATGAAATGCAGTGGAATACCCTTTACTTTAAAATATTTCTAATCCATTATTCTTATGATCTGGCATAAAATATTCCATGCAACATAATTTTAACACAAGTTGTTCACACAAGTTTCAAATTGGTACCCCTGTCTGCAATATCTTGTCCGCCATTGCAGTTGTCACCTGATCAGGGTACTCTTCACTTTGAAAACCAATAGGCAGTATAGAATCGTTATTTATTGACTTTTTCTGAGAACTTAAACCTTCTACAAAACCTGTTCTAAGGTATGTTTTTATGAATTTTATCGAAAATGGTTATGTTTATGATTAAATTAAATTCATAAACATTATAAATAGGTAAAATTTTGATCTTGATTTTCAAAAATAACCATGTGCTCGGAACTGTTGCATGATGTCATCAATTTCTCACGAGAGACTGTGCGAGAAGTTGCGGTTTGATACTGGTTACTTAACCAAATGGGGTTTCACCAGAACTTAATGGACGCGACCATCAGAAAATAAAAACAGCGTCAGTTAAGTTATGGTAGTCAGAACTAGCAGACAACTAGTCTACGGACTATACATAAACAGGAACCAGAAAACATCGAAAAAAATTGCCTCTGTATATGCAGACAACAACGATGAATAACTATATACGGACGTTACCGTCTTGGGGATTTTCATCCCCTATTATGCTTCCTAATAATGAAATAAGGCAAGCCTCATAGCTAGCTCAACGAATTGTGCGCAAATACACAAGGTTAGACCAGGGTTTTCATTTGATCCGGGTCCGGACCCGGGACATTTTCAAGAGATGCTCATAGGACCCGGTATGGTACTTGCCTGTGCGTCATTCGGGACTCGTGGGCATTTTCCTTTGATAATCCATTCTCTTACAGGGGTCGTGCTGTCAGTTGCCAATGGCGCCAGATGCGCTGATTTACAAAATCTGGCGCTAATTTGGATTAATTGGCGAAAGTTTCTGGCGACAACAAAGCAAAGATCGGGCCGAGACATTTCTTCTTCATCATCTTACATCGTAGCTGTAAAATCTGCCACTCCACCTAATTCTCGCCTCCGGGCGAAATCTTTCAGAGTGATGTAATCTGTTTACTTAAAGTTGTGAAACTTGATGCACACACGGCATAATACAATAGATGTAAATTATCGATAAATCCATGGTTACTTCCGCCTACTCGCCTGTCAAACTTCAAACTGTCAAACCAATCATAGCGTTAATTTATCAATATTGTAAGCTGATAATTTTATCGAGTGCAGACTTAAACCTCCTTTAACATTATCTTATGCATCAGTCGTATATTATTTCTTGATTTTATTATAAATTACATCAAAATTGATTTAAATATGTCCAATTTCTATAAATGAATTGCCCGGTAACCGATTCCACGGACGTCTGAACTGCCGCTGTAGAATTTGATGAAACTTGAAATAAACATGAACCAACATACTGCGATGATGCCTGTCATGTTTTTTTTTTTTGATTGGTCAATTTCCCTCAGAGTTATTGCCCTTGATTTAATAAAAAATGTCCGTCTGCAGCCATTGCTCAGTAACTAACAGGTAGAATTTCATCAGATTTAAAATAGACATGAACCAAGATACTGCACTGATGCCCGTCAAGTTTTTTTTTTGATAGGTCAATTTCCCTCAGAGTTATTGCCCTTGATTTAATGAAAAATGTCCGTCTGCAGCCATTTCTCAGTAACTAGCAGGTAGAATTTCATCAAACTTGAAGTAGACATGAACCAAGATACTGCGACAATGCCCTTCCAGTTTTTTTTCGATTGGTCAATTTTCCATATAGTTATTGCCCTTTAATTGTTTAAAAATCCACAAATCTGTACATAACAAACCAACCAGTTGGAAGAATTTCATTAAACATTAAACTTCTTCCATTCTTTTCCATGAACATTTATTATAAACATTATAAACATGTGATGTTGTGTACCTACACCTGGTCACCACCTTACCTTGCTCACCCCCCCCCCCCCCCCCCCCCCCCCCCCCCCCCCCCATTTTTTTTTTTTTTTTTTTTTTTTTTTTTCGTTTTCTTTGTTTGTTTGTTTGTTTGTTTTGGGTTTAACGCCGTTTTTCAACAGTATTTCAGTCATGTAACGGCGGGCAGTTAACCAAACCAGTGTTCCTGGGTTCTGTACCAGTACAAACCTGTTCTCCGCAAGTAACTGCCAACTTCCCCACATGAATTATCAGAGGTGGAGGACTAATGATTTCAGACACAATGTCGTTTATCAAATAGTCACGGAGAACATACGCCCCGCCTGAGGATCGAACTCGCGACCCCGCGATCCGTATACCAACGCTCTTACCTACTGAGCTAAGCGGGCGGGCGTTTCGTTTTCTGTCAATATTTATAATCAACATGTAAACTGTTGTATCCTCACCCCACCCCCCACCCAAACAAACCATTCATTTTCTTTTAATTTGATTTTGACTAATGAAATTATTTGCTTCTTGGTAACATTCTTAACTTTTTGCTGGATATAATTTTTTGCCGTTCCTCAACTCTGACCCTTTCGGCGGGGGATTCCAATCCATCGAATTTGCTTGTTCTATTTGTTTTGTAGTTTTGAAAATAAAACTTAAGTAAATGAACTTGAATTTTGGTATTTGTTTTTGTTCTTGTAGTTTATAATGCAGGTAAAATGAACTTTCATTTCCCATCTTCCTTTGGCACCAATGTTGGCTCTAGTTGCGCCTCTTTGGCTCCAACTTTTGCCAAATGACGAAAGTGTTGGCGACAGCTAAAAATTATCCAAAACCATCCCTGTCTTATCATTAATTTCCTACAGTAAAACTGTGTCCACGATTAACTCATATATTCTAAATAAACAATGCGGTCACTGAAAGCACGTATGTGAATCTCCAATACACAAATAATGATATGCGTGACATAAGCATTAAGGTATGGAAGGCAGAGTTAAACAACCGTTGACAGGCGATCTAAAGGCGGAACAGCAGTAAATTTCTAATGTTTGATGTTACGCTAGATGTTATGAACACAAGCTAACTTAGAGATGTTGATGACTCGCACATGTTTGGCGACAGATTAAAACGTGCGGCTGGTCATTCATTTTAATTGAGTAGGGATTACAAACAAAGAAGTTCATTACGGATTACATCAGGTGAGAAGTCCTTTTGTCTTTAAAGTTCAACACTGTGATCCGTTTCGGCAAATTTAATTGCGTTAGAATGTCAATAAATGATCTATAACCTGTACTTATGATGCACTGTTGTAGGGAAAGTCATTCTAAATTTACATTTCAAAGGGTAAACAATGTTGATAGTTTAATGTCATTTACATGCATTCGTAATGTGCGCTATGTTGCAAACAAAGGTGGTCAAAAACGACCCTGGATGAAAATCAGGTTAAATGTGAAAATTTGCCACAGACTCCAGCTAAACAACTTTTATTAATGATATTGTATTACCAGCTGCACATTACTAATTAAGTATTTTGGAAAAGGACCCTTCAAAATTTGGTCCCAAGGGTCCTGGGACTCTTGGGTTTTCAGGTTTAGCAGGGATCAAATTTAGCGGTCGCTAACTCACAAAATTTGAGTAAGAATAAAAAAATGCGAGTAGGAAATCATGGCGATCACTTTCGAAAATCAACAAATCCATTGCTCCAAACTCCTTTGGGGTAGTTGTTTTACCGATAATCACGTGACCGCTTGTAGACACTTGTCGCTTTATACAAATGTAATTATCGGATAGCTAAGTAAGCGTCTAGACGATATTTGTTTTCGTTTTGGTTGGTGATTCACAACTGCGAAAATGGAGAGAAAATAACAAGTTTCTTCGGGCGAAACGGCCCGGAGCAACCGAAAATGCTAGCAACATCACGGGCAGTGACCTGAAATAACCTAAAACTTCCGAGTCCAGCCAAAATTTCAAAGAATCATAGAGTGCATTGACTCTTTCTTCCGAAACCAGAAAGTCCCGGCCTGATCGAACCATGAAAAAGTGGGAAACGCAGCTGAACATAAAACTTTTATATGAAACCAAACAACAAAACAACTTAATAAATTTAGCTTGTAAACAACCTTTAAATAATTGCTAGTGGAACCCACCATTTTGCTAGTGGAAAGAAATGGCACTAGCAAAAAATTTCTAGTTGGAAAAGAAGTTAAATTTGATCCCTGTCTAGTGGAGCCCCTGGTTTGATACTCAGTAAATTCCAGAGAGCAATATTGGTGGGCATTGTCACCCGCTTGTCATTGATAGCCGCTTATAGCCAATCAGTGTTACCCTTTTACACTACTCTGTGAGACAAGATGGAATAGGTATGATCTATGCAATTACATGTGATTGTCGGCATTTTTGCATAGGTCATTAGGTGACAATCTCTGATTGTAAACCAACAGTTTATAAAGTGTTTGATACCGCTTGAAGTAATTTCAATTGTTTTCTCGGTACTTATTACTTGGTCAATCATAATTATGAATCTTTGAGTAATTTTAAGATGCTGTCATTGTGGTTTTACAGTGATTATTTCTCTGCAAAATTGCAAAGAGTTTGTTTCAAATTTTGTTACAATGCCGGGAGCCCGCCCGCTTAGCTCAGTAGGTAAGGGCGTTGGTCTACGGATCGCGGGGTCGCGAGTTCGATCCTCGGGCGGGGCGTATGTTCTCCGTGACTATTTGATAAACGACATTGTATCTGAAATCATTAGTCCTCCACCTCTGATAATTCATGTGGGGAAGTTGGCAGTTACTTGCGGAGAACAGGTTTGTACTGGTACAGAATACAGGAACACTGGTTAGGTTAACTGCCTGCCGTTACATGACTGAAATACTGTTGAAAAACGGCGTTAAAACCAAAACAAAAAGTTACAATGCTGGGTCAGGAAACATTGTTTAGTGTAGGGGTTAAAAGAAAAAGAGACAATGCAAGTGAATCCTTGGACTCTGAGAACAATTGTGACTGTACTAAAACAGAAACTGAAATGCTGAAACACATTTCACCTATTCTGTCTTTACTTTTTTAGGTCACCAGAGCATTGTTTAGGTGAAGTATTGTGATCACTAAATGTCTGTCATTTGTCCACAATTTGTTTGTGCAATAGAGGCCAAAGTTTTGATGAAACGCTCAAGTCTATCCATCAGTCTAGTTAGGACTGCAATTTTTTCAACTTTGGGAGCTTGAAATTGCTAGTGAGAACCCAGGTCAAGATGTCAAATTGAGCTTGAAGGTTGAATCTGTCTCTGGGGCATAACTTATAAACTATTCAAGGTATTAACTTCAAGCTTGGGATGTAGGTAGGTGGTGATGAGACGATATGCATTATAAATGAACCAGGATGGTAGGCTAAAGGTCAAGGTCACAGCAAGGTCAAATCTGCCCATCATATTTTGTGTCCAGAGCATAACTTAAAAATATTAAGGTATTCCCTTTAATAAAGTAAACTTTGAATATAGGCAGGTGATGCTGAGACTATGTGCATACTGCAACAATATCTACATTACACCACCCCCCACCTCCCACCCCAAAAAATGAGTATTCTGTCTGACAATTCTGACTGACCAAAGGGATTTCACCATGACTGCTGGTCCTGATTTCAGGAATTCCTCTACATACCTCTATTGAAAATGGACATTTCAGGCATAAGAAAATATATTTTCAGGTTGATTCACAGTCCTGCTACAATACTAAGGTATACTTTCTCTCAATGCCTTGGCCATAGACCTGAATCAGCTGTAATCACAGTTCCACTTCCAAGACTGGTGCTTGATATTGCATGAATGAAAGTTATAAATTATATGTGTATCTACTGGTGATTTGATTTCTTTCTTAATTTCAGACAGGAGGAGAACCAGTGTCAGTGTTTGTATTTGACATAAAATCCAGCAGTGAATCACAGGTAATACTCAGAATTGAACTGCTTGTTGAAGTGATTAAATTAGCTTACGGTAGTTTCAGAATTATTTGAGAGGACATTGTCTCATAAAACTAAAAGAGATATTTAACAAGAAATTTACTCTTTAAACTTTTGTTTACAATTATACATAGTGGGCAAAGGTTTTCTAGATGAAAACATTCTCACATACAAAAATGATACATGTAACAACCAGTTGTTACGTTTTGCTTCAGTGTTGACTGATTAGTACATAACAGCTAGTTTGGCTTTCCTCTTGCTGAAACAGTA
This sequence comes from Mercenaria mercenaria, assembly GCF_021730395.1. Lineage (NCBI taxonomy): Eukaryota > Metazoa > Mollusca > Bivalvia > Venerida > Veneridae > Mercenaria > Mercenaria mercenaria. The sequence continues at coordinate 14,863,599 of NC_069361.1, read as the reverse complement.
AGATGTTGTCTTGAATCAGAAAAGATCTTTTGAGTACCAGTTAATGACGCCACTTGAATATTTGATGATAAAATAAACTAGTAACGCAAACTAATGAAGAGATAAAATATTACAATGTAGTATTTTAAACTTACCATTATCATTTCAGACTGCACTAGCAAGGTCATCCTTCAAAAGAATTAAAACTCTGAGACATCCAAACATTCTCACCTTCTTAGATGGAATTGAGGTAAGACACATACTGAAATATTGCCATATAAACTTTTAATTATGTCTCCCCCAGGAGACATATTGTTTTTGCCCTGTCCGTCCGTCCGTCTGTCCGTCCTTCCGTCTGTCTGTCCGTACGTCACACTTCATTTCCGAGCAATAACTGGAGAACCATTTGACCTAGAACCTTCAAACTTTATAGGCTTGTAGGGTTGCTGGAGTAGACGACCCCTATTGTTTTTGGGGTCACTCTGTCAAAGGTCAAGGTCATAGGGGCCTGAACATTGAAAACCATTTCCGATCAATTACTAGAGAACCACTTGACCCAGAATGTTGAAACTTCATAGGATGATTGATCTTGAAGAGTAGATGACCCCTATTGATTTTGGGGTCACTCTGTCAAAGGTCAAGGTCACAGGGGCCTGAACATTGAAAACCATTTCCGGTCAGTAACTTGAGGACCACTTGACCCAGAATGTTGAAACTTTATAGGATGATTGATCATGAAGAGTAGATGACCCCTATTGATTTTGGGGTCACTCCGTCAAAGGTCAAGGTCACAGGGGCCTGAACATTGAAAACCATTTCCGATCAATAACTAGAGAACCACTTGACCCAGAATGTTGAAACTTCATGATTGATCATGAAGAGTAGATGACCCCTATTGATTTTGGGGCCACTCCATCAAAGATCAAGGTCACAGGGGCCTGAACATGGAAAACCATTTCCGATCAATAACTGGAGAACCACTTGACCCAGAATGTTGAAACTTCATAGAATGATTGTACATGCAAAGTAGATGACCCCTATCGATTTTGGGGTCACTCCATTAAAGGTCAAGGTCACAGGGGCCTGAACATTGAAAACCATTTCCGGTCAGTAACTTGAGAACCACTTCACCCAGAATGTTGAAACTTAATAGGATGATTGGTCATGCAGAGTAGATGACCCCTAACGATTTTGGGTTGACTCTATGAAAGGTCAAGGCCACAGGGGCCTGAACATTGAAAACCATTTCCGGTCAGTAACTGAGAACCACTTACCCAGAATGTGAAACTTATAGATGATTGGTCATGCAGAGTAGATGACCCTAACGATTTTGGTCTCTAGAAGGTCAAGGACAGGGCTGAACATGAAAACCATTTCGTCAGTAACTTGAGAACACTGACCCAGAATGTGAAACTTCATAGGATGATTGTCATGCAGAGTAGATGACCCCTAACGATTTTGGGGTCACTCTGTTAAAGGTCAAGGCTACAGGGGCCTGAACATGGAAAACCATTTCCAATCAATAACTTGAGAACCTCTCGACCCAGAATGTTGAAACTTCATAGGATGATTGTTCATACAGAGTAATGACCCCTATTGTTTTTGGGTCACTCCATTAAAGGTCAAGGTCACAGGGGCCTGAACATTGATAACCAGTTCCGATCAATAACTTGAGAACCACTTGACCCAGAATGTTGAAACTTCATAGGATGATTGAACATGCAGAGTAGATGACCCCTATTGATTTTGGATTCAGTCAATTAAAGGTCAAGGTCACAGTGGCCTGTTCATGTAAAATCATTTTTTGGAAATAACTTGAGAACCACTTGACCTACAATGTTGAATCTTAATAGGATGATTGGACATGCAGAGTAGATGACCCCTATTTATTTTGAGGTCACTTGATCAAAGGTCAAGGTCACAGGAGCCTGAACAGTGACTTGAGAACCACTAGGCCAAGAGTGTTGAAATTTAGCAGGATGACTGGACATGCCAAGTAGATGATCCCTATTGCAGCCAACCATCAGTGTCTCTTTGACTTTCGCTCCTGACCCCTATTGACTTCTTGCCTATAGGACTTTGCATTTGGGGAGACATGTGCTTTTTTACAAAAGCATTTTCTAGTTTATTTTGTGTGTTTGCATTGCTAGGCTTTAACAACATTTTCATGGGTGAAAGTTTTCCGGACCACTCCGGAAGTTCCGGATTTTCCATATCGGCTGGGATCGTTTTTCCAAATCGTCTAAATCCAGGGGTGGTTAGATTGTCATCATTCAACAAAGCTTGAAAAATCAAACGATCGCCGACAAACACAATTGACTCTATTTATCACATATGCCGTTTGCAGCGCATCTCGCATATCGTCAATATATAACGACAATTTTGATTGGCTCGCGTAGGCGCTGTACTCCAATGAAAACAACTGTCACATTTTTCATAAATTTTACATGCGCCGAAAAGTTCCCGCGCATCAGAATTTGCAGCATGCATTTCTCGATTTCTTGCATGCAATTTTATCTTCAAACACGAGGAACATGTAGACGTCACCCATATTGCGAGTTATGTCTTATGCGAGGAAATGATGCAGACAGTAAAGACAAATTGTCCATAATAATTCCGGAGTTAGTTAAATTACCATCCTGGATATATTTAGAAAGTCCCCGTTGTGCACATTCTAGATATAAATTTTGTTATGAAATATAAAATAAATTATTGCTGTCTTGCTTCAAATTTCCTTTAAAAACGGACTTTCAGACAGAGAACGTGCTAAGTTTTACGATAAGATAGAGCCGCATCAAAATAGGAATATATAATCAAGTTTAGCATGATTTTGTGGTGCCTTTCCTTTAAAAATTTATTGTATGGCTATACTGAGATAATACATTCTAAAAAAATCGAAAATCAAAATGAAAGCAGCTCCGCTGTGGCACTATAGTGATAACCAAAATAATAATTAAGTATATTTTTATGACATTTTGACAGCTGTTTCACGTGATTGCTAAGTTTCGCGTGACTTCACCACAAGAATGACAAAATGGCATGAGCTTCTCAATTAAAACTGATAACCAAAGGTGTGATCCCCTTTTTTGTTACCATCAAATGGCAAGTAATTTCCGGCAATTAACGTGTCACCTCGTGTCAGTTTTGTTGTTCACAGTTTGATCTTGGTTAAAGATAATATTCGATATCTAATAGTAGCATAATATCTGTGATTTTTTTTATATTTCTTTCATCAAAATACTATTAAATTTACACGAAATTTATTTTGTTTGAAAGAAATATAAACCTCTCGATCTTTTACGGAGCGTAACGGCAATCTAAGATTTTAGCATAGACAGTAAGCGCGGAGAGTAGCTTCCCTTTACCAAAATGGCAACAAATTGTACACAAACCTGTTTTGAAGTTGGAAAATTGTCTGTAACAATTTTTATGGTAAAAAAAAACACGCCGGAGTTTTAGATTGCTGTGAAGACCATTCGTCTTGATACTCAATGCAGTCTGGCAAAGTTTTAACTATATACTAGGAATGTTAAAATTTATGAGATTGTTGATATTCACAGTTTAGTCAAGATTCTCTTGGTATTTTATTACATGAAAAAATAAAAATATTGCTAGAATTTGAAGCTTGTTTCAGTCTGAATCTTACAAAAATATGTTGAGGGTATATTGTTGAAACAAGTCCTTGACTTAGAAAAGTTACTGTTAACTGAAAATCATGCATTTTGTGCATTATAATTAGTAAATTTTTGGCACACATAAAAATTATAAGGCTAGAATAGGGCTGTTCTAAGCGTTCAAAATCACTTATTCTCAGGAGCTTCCGGGGCTCTTACCAGGGCTTTGCCCTGGACCCACCGCGGCCCCCAGCAAAATTTTCAGGATTTTCAATATTCCATACTTTCACCCTTGCATTTTCAACAAATTATATATGTAAAGCAGTTGACAATTTTACCTTATTTCTTGAACCAGTACTTTCTTGTTCCCAGCAAGCTACCTGAAACATCCCTTACATGAAAAAATTGAGATGAGTTACTTTAACCATAGTGTCATTGTTACATCTTGATTAAGAACACCTTCCTTAATCAGGGACCAGACTTGAACTTCTCCCCCAGTATTTCTAGCTGGACAAGCTAGACTTGTTGCATAGGTAAATGCAATTGACTTTTCTGTATTTATTCTGCCTTTAAGTATAAACAGCTGTGACACTTGTAAAGAAATGAAGAAGATCTAACAAAATTTGTTTTTGTCATCAGTCTTGCATCGTGAAATGCTGTAGAAAAATACTGGTAGTAACATGGGTGACCCTGTAATTTCATTTAAGTATTAACTTACTGTTACATCATTAAAGTGCATTAAACTAAAGCTATTTTGCTGTTATCAGTTTCTAATTTTAAGTCTTTTTGATACATGCTTAAAACAGCCTCAGCAAAGGATTTTTCATTTACTTTAAAACCTAGTAACTTGTTTATACCTGGTAAGAGGTCACTACACAAGGAATGCTTTGGTTTGTTTGGATGGGTTTAATACCATTTCTACAGTATTTTATTTAGATATGGTGGTTAATTTACTGTACCACTGTTTCTGGATTCCTTACTTATTACATGTTATGTAGTGAATTACAGAAAAATTAGAGTGAGATATGTCTGGTATTTTCGCAGTGAAAAATATCAAATATGTTTTTCACTGGTAAGAAACTATGAAATGGGTAAATTATGTCAAAACATGATTTAAAAAGAAAGTTTGTTTGTTTGACATGTAAGATCAAAATATCTTTCACTCATGTACACCATATCTTGTATTTTCACTCGTGGCTGTGCCATTCTTGAAAATACAAATGTATTACATTATGACATCTGGTGTTCACTTGTGAAAGATATTTCAATCTTACACTGAAACAAACAAATATTCTCTATTTGTTCTGTCTTGTTCTCTGTTAGTAGTTGGTTTCTTTATGACTTGAATCAGAGGTAGAACACAAATGACCTTAAAATGACATTAGACATGTTTTCTGAAGTCAGTCATAACAGTGAACCTATGACCTACAATATCTGTAATATGTATAATGTGTCAAACAGCATTACCGGTACTTTAATAACTTTTTTATAGACAGATAAAGTGATATACATAGCCACAGAGCCGGTCACTCCCTTGTCAACATACATAGAGAACAACGATGCTTCAGAAAGGCAAAATCAGCTGGCAATTTCATGGGGGCTCCATAAAATTACGGTATGTATCACAGTAGTACAGCAGGGATCACACTGGGTTTTCTTTTCTCTGAGCCACTGCTTTTTCCGAAACATTAAATTTTTTAGGCAAACAACTGCGAAGTGCATAGCATTAACGTTCTTGTACGACTACCAAAGTACTCACACCACTCAAGAAATTAATGTATTTATTAAATCTTTTTACCCCTTTAAAAAGCTATTGAGAAATATCAATTTTTGTCAACTTCTAAAATTATTATTGTTATAAACATCTGCCATTTAATAAAAAAAGACTTTTGAAAATCACATTTAAAATAAAGATGCCAATAAAGAAGATTTTTTAAGCAATTTTCGGAGCCACATTTAATTTTTTGTCGCAAATGGCTCGAGTGGCGATCGACAGCGTGACCCCTGTACAGTGAAGGGAAAAGAAAGTTTTGGGCCAGTTTACATGGTCAAATTTAGTCTCAGCATATTAGACTATTATAAAAAAAATTGGTTTATCTGCAGAAAATAGCGGAGAATAATTTTGGCAGTGCCAGAGAGGAAATATTGAGAAATAATGCAAGTGGGTTGAGTATACAAAGTTTATGGAGAGATATCCTACTCAACCCTACGTTGATGTCTCTATCTGCAGCTTTGTCAAAGTTTTTGTGTACTTTTACATTATGTCTATTAATGTAAATGCATTTGCTGTAAACTTAAAATAGTTGTTCCACATCATAGCAGAATTCATCTGACAGAAGGGCCATAGTTTTTGCTTAAATATTTCATGAATTTTATATTTCTCCTTTTTACTTTGAATTTCAGTTGCAGTTTTATGCACTTTCACTCTGTCTCTGTGTTTACTAAATGGATTTTATTTAGACTAGGGATAGTTGTTCCGCATCATCCCCCATGTTATATATCACAAGAGCCATAATTCTGGCACCAATATTTCATGAAATATGCCTCTTTTTTACTTAGAATTACAGTTTAAAGTTTTGGTGCACTTTCACTTTATCACTTTTTTTACAAAATGAATTTGAATCAGACTGGAAATAGTTGTTCAGCATCATTACCCACATTGTATGACACAAGATCAAAATGACTCCTGTGGTATTTCTCGTTTCCGCAGATGTGCCCTATTTCACTATCCAGCATCGAAATAGTTGAGCATCAAAATATTTTTCAACTTTTTTATTTACAGAAAGGATTATCATTCTTGGTGAATGACTGCAATTTGATACACAATAATACTTGTATGTCATCGGTGTTTGTGGACCAGGCAGGAGAGTGGAAGCTAGGTGGGGTTGATTATTTGTACCCTGCCACAGGTCCTGAGAGTGTTCCACCAGTTAAAATATTGCCCTACCTAGAAAGATATGACCCTCCTGAAAAGTCTGACTTAAAGAGGGGAATCAAAGGAGAACAATGGTAAGACATTGAATTGTTTTCTATCAAATTATTTATCACAGTTGTCAGGAGAGAAAAAATCATTACTGTATTAAAAACACACTCAAAACTAGATCATTAAAGCAGCTGAGCCACTTGATTTTGTAGATGGTATTTCGTTTATATATGAATACGTCTTATGTTAGCCTTTTTAGCATTGTAGTAAAAACAGCATAAAAGTTACACGTTTAATTGGTTATTATTATTATTATTTATAGGTCCTCAGATATGTGGGGCCTTGGTTGTCTGATATGGGAAGTCTTCAATGGACCTTTACCACGGACGTCAGCCCTCAAAGCTTTTGGAAAGGTAAAGGAGCTGTTTGGTCTTAATTGTGAAGCACAGCAACATTGATGTTCTTTTATATAGATTGGTAAAGGGAAAAAACATAAACTGCAGTGTTTATTGAAATGAAACTTTTTCTCAATTGCAAAAAGAGAATAAATGGTTTTAAATTATTTTGCAGATACCAAAGAACCTGGTGCCTAACTACTGTGAACTTGTGAGTGCAAACCCGTCGTCCCGTCCCAATCCTGCCAAATTTATCTCTGACTGTTGTAGACAGGGAGGCTTCATGAATAACCCTTTTGTGAAAACTATGCTCTTTCTTGAAGAAATCCAGGTACGCAATTCTATGATTTCAACATGCAGAATTCTCTTTTCAGCAAAACTTTACATGTCTGTTGTTAACATAATTATATATATAGATACATATATCAATGTAAAAGTCTTACTGTAGACATTCTTGTTTGTTACATGTGTTGAAAAGAAAATATTTGAGCCGTGCCATGAGAAAACCAACATAGTGGGTATGCGACCAGCAAGGATCCAGACCAGCCTGCGCATTCGCGCAGTCTGGTCAGGATCCATGCTGTTCGCTTTCAAAGCCTATTACAATTAGAGAAACTGTTAGCGAACAGCATGGATCCTGACCAGAATGCGCGGATGCGCAGGCTGGTCTGGATACTTGCTGGTCGCATACCCACTATGTTGGTTTTCTCATGGCGCGGCTCATTTAATGTTACCAGTTTCTTTTAGATATGTTTAATTCAGCTTTGCAATTATTTATTCATAATGTGTTTTCTTATTTTAAATTTAATTAAATGTCTTTGACATATATATACTAAGTAGTCAGTTGTTTGGGAAATCTTCACATTTTTATACCCATAACTACAAAGAATAGGGGGGCGGGGGTATATTGGAGTTACGCATGTCTGTCCTTCCGTACATGTTGGTGTCTGCTCCAAGATTATTAGGTTCAAGGTCAAATTCACACTTGAATGTCAAAGGTCATGATCACATTATTTTGCTTTCCCAGTATCAGAGTGGTGACTGCGGGTATTAATCACCTAAAGTGTTAGCTTTATAAGTAAGTAGGGGTATTTTTATCAAACTAAAAAAGATACTGCAACTACACTGGTGTTTTAAAGACATCTATTTAGTTTATAATTTTTATTAAATAAATCAAAAGTACCATTTATCATACATACCTAGTGAACAATCAACATTTTTATACTTATGGAAATATAGCTCTCAAAACAAATCCTGTGTTTGTTTACTATAGTCCAGAGTGGTACTTGAGATGTTTATGCTGAGGTTGATTATTTTCAGATAAAGGAACCATCGGAAAAGTCAAACTTTTTCAGCAAACTTACAGATGCTATAGACACATTTCCAAAGCAGTTAAGTCGACACAAAGTGTTGCCCCAGTTACTGCATGCCTACGAGTTTGGCAACTGTGGATCAATGGTGTTAGCTCCTCTGTTCAAGGTACTCGTTCTTGCTTTTCTGTTTATCTAAAAAAGTAAAATAAATGTCACATTTTTTGCTTATTCTGATTTTGTTTTAAAACAGCTTTTGATTGGTTTTATAAGATTTGGCAACGTTTGTTTAATTTAGTCATAACTTAATTAGTTAAATTCATTAGCTTGGAATATTGATCTGAATGAAAAAGGTGGAAGGTAGGCAAAATTATCAGTTGTAATCATTTCTCCAGCATGTTCATGAGCATGAATGCTTCACTTGCATGTTACTGAATATCAACAATAACTGAATAAAAAAACGTCAAAACTAAGGACTTAATTCATATGAATGGTTCTTCCAGCTTTTGGATCTGTTGACATTAAGCCTGCACTTAATTTTTCAGCTGACTGTTTTGTTTTATAGGTAGGAAGGTTATTAGACAATGATGAGTACCAGGCAAAGATTGTACCTTGTGTTGTCAAACTGTTCTCCTCAACAGATAGAAATACCAGGGTGAAACTACTACAGCAGGTGATTATTCTTAACCCTTACCCGGCTAAATTTCTATAATGAACTTGTCCATCTCTGAATTTGGACAGTACCATTAACTGTTAAAAGGGATGCTTACCAAAAAGATACTGACTGAATAGCGAACAGTGCAGATCATGATCAGACTGCACGGATGTGCAGGCTGATCATGATCTACACTGGTCGCAAAGGCAGAACCAATCGTGTCCAGCATGCTAAGGGTTAATATTCAAAGTTTTGGTGATGAATATATCACCATTGTAACTGACTTTCATTTTCAAATGTACAGCAGTGCTCAACATGTTCATGCCAGTTTATTTCAGTCACGTTATTCAAGATATATACAGTAGTTTCCCCATGCAAGGCTTACTGAAATGTTAAGTGACTACGGAATGTTCAGCTACTATTGAAACATATAGAGAAAACAAAACATCAAATATAAAGAATGAACCTGAGATTGTAGGCAAGAAGATTTAAATAGCCTTGGCACACCTGCAATTCTCCTGGTGCTTTTCTTATCCTTCGAAAAACTACAGAATACTGTTCTGAATTTAAGAAATAATACATAGCAGAACCATGTTTTAACCCTTAGCCTGCTGGCGGCGATTGGTTTTGCCTTTGCGACCAGTGCAGACCAAGATCAGCCTGCACATCCGTGCAGGCTGATCATGGTCTGCACTGTTCGCTATTCAGTTAGTAAATTTTCAGTGAACACCCCTTCAAATAATAAATGGTATTGCCAAAACTGAATGATGGAACAGTCCATTTTAGAAATTTAGCAGGCTAAGGGTTAAGGTAGTTCTACATGTTTGATAAACCGGAAGTGATGGCGTAACGTCATTTATCCGGAAAACGTAGAATAAAACCTGGATTCGGTGTACGGAAAAGAAAATAATTTTATGAATTAATGGCAACCTGTGAGTAAATTTAGCACAATGACACTGTTACTATATTTCTAAAATTAAAATATGATAATGAAACATCTGACGCGTTAAATCCAAAAGAATGTCTTAGAATTAGCGTGAAATGTGCGGTTCACTTTAATCTTGGTCAAATATCTAATAAAATAAGCACACCGACCTATGCATTTTATTTCACCACAATATAGGCCATATGTTTGTTTTCAGTTTTGAGAAATTTCATTAAAATCTACATTGTAGAAAAATTTCTGCTGGCAAAAATGTTATGAAAGTTATGATTTTCCCATAGACTCCCATTATGAAAAATTGCGCAAAGTCCAAATTTTTCAAATCAGTCTAGCAAAAAATCAATCACACAACCCTATTTTTTTATTTGCTGACTTTTCTAAGTATATTCTGAAGTTTTGAAAAGTCAGAGTTTAATCAAATACTACATTGTAGAAAAAATTTCGACCTGAATGTGCAGAACTACCTTAACATATCGAAACAATACGATGAGGTTATACTCTTGCTGAATAATATGGCTGAGTGAGTTATACACACTGCATATAACTGATTTGTAATGTTGAGATATGTTAAAACTGGCTTTATATTATTTCCATTTTAATGTCTTTAATTTAAACAAGTAGATGAAATAGGGAAGCACTATTTCATGGCATATGTATGGTGCCTGACATACTATAAAAGCACATATTTTTGCTAGGTCAAAATTTTGTTTATTTGACATATTGAGTATGTTTTCAAGTTTTACTTTTAGATTATAGAAATTGTAAAAAAGTAAATCTGCTTGTTTTGGCTTTTTAATAAGTCGGGTTTACATAAAAGTTACTCATCGTAAAGCGTTACCTAAAGATTGATCGCTATTAATTGTATGGTTGTTTTAACATCTTTAATTACATGTAAACCTTTTAGTGATTTCTTGTATGGTACCAATGTTACAGCTTCAGACACCAGGAAAATATTTTAACAGTTTTGCAAAATCACTTTCTTGTTTTGCAGTTATTATAGATAGATTATATTTTATTACAGATAGACATGTTTGTTGAACATTTACATGCTCAGACTGTGAATGATAAAATCTTTCCCAGTATTGTCACGGGCTTTATGGACACAAACCCAGTAGTGAGAGAAAGTACTATAAAGGTAATATTTTCTGATCTCTAGAAATTTGGTGGGGTTTTTAATGTCATGACTCAGGGTTGTCTTTATTAGGCATATTTCTTATTAGCAGAGGGTGAAAGCAAGGCAGCATGTATACCTGAAAACAATCTGTTTTTGTGCCCCCTATAGCGGCTTACCCTCCACCCTGCACCCACAAAGTCTTTGATACGAGGAAGTCGTCCACTCACTCGTTCTACCCAGATGACTACATGTGTAGGAAATTACCAGGCACCTGGAGTCTTCACCATCAAAAACCGGATAGGGGTCATATGACCGCTACTAAGTCTTGTGTCAGCGTGACATTTAAACTCAACAAAACAAAAATTATATGTAAAATAATGACATTTCTTCAACTGATAACATAGGTCAGATAATAGTAACCCATTGTTAGGTAATATTTAAAGTGTGAGTGATATTTTCAATGTAATTAAAGAATTAACTTATTAAACATTAAAAAGTAAAGGGATTTTTATTTGTAATTACTGTTAAAGTAATAAACTTGATTCCTTTTAGGATGTTGAGAAATAGATCCAGCCTGTATGATTTACACTGGGCAGGGGCATACCCCAGCAGTTGGTCCTTCAATCTTTTGCTTAAGGCATTGTTTTATCTGTATTTGCTACATTGTCAAATAAAAGATTGCATTTTTAGCTCACCTGAGCACAAAGTCACTTGACTGTGACCTACTGACCTACTTTCTTGTGTGTTAAGACAGAGCCTTGAAATTTCGATGACATGTACAGTTTTGCACACCGATTTTAACACTGAATTTCAGTGACCATAAATGTGACTTACTTTCTTAATATTTTAGCATCAGTTTGTCATTTGAAACATGTAGCTCATATTACTCAGGTGAGTGATCCAGAGTCATCATGACCCTCTTGTTAATTACTTCGGTCAGAAAACATTGTAATGAGCTAGTCAAGCTGTTGAATTGAACTTCTGCTACTTTCAGGCCATGTTACATTTAGCACCAAAATTAAACTACAAGAATCTGAATGAAGAACTGATGAAACATTTTGCAAGATTGCAGGCCAAAGATGATCAGGTATGTGTACTGAGGCCATAATCTTCAACTTTTAAAGCATGAATTAAGAAGAGCAATATTTAAGTTGCCTTTACTCTGATTTTAGCATACCTGTACTTATGATATTTTGCAAAGATCCAAAAAATGGAAGACTGCACATTCATGTGGAGTTTAATTTACAGTCTTTGCTTAATTAAGAATGATGGAGGAAAACAAAAAAAATAGCTTTTTGAAGTCTTCGGTCTTGCATTTCATATATTAAGTACATGTATTAATGTTTATGGTCCCTGTTTGTATAGTTGTTGTTAGAATGCATGGAGCTCTTAATGGTACAGGGTTTCAGAAATCCCATGTCCGGAGCCCGGGGGCTACCAGAAAATTCTGTCGGGCTACTAAATTTTTTCAGAGCGTGCCCGCCGGGCTACCTTGAAACTCCGTATCGAGTAGCCCGGAAATCAATTATTTAGTCTTCAAATATAATTTTGATAGTTGTCTATAATCCCCTTGTTTATCAAGAGATACATGCCCGAGGCTTTAATTATCTTACCACCTACTGTCACAATCGGCAAACAATTAACCGTTTAACCGTACCCGCAGGCAGATGTTTACAAAAACATGTGCAAGAGTGATTTTAGACTGATCCAATAACATCGAAATCGCTGATCGGTATTGTTTAAAACAATATGCAGACCAGTCTTAAAATTACGTCATTTTAGCGCCACCTGCCAAAGTGTACTTTCGATTTCGCTGACCTCAATACTTATCGTGCGATCAGAAAGAACAGATATTTGATTTTGAGGCAGATTAGTGCTTACACTGATTGTTTATGCTTTTCAATTTAAATACTTGCCTAACATGCAAAAAAATCGACCATGATTTTGCAAAATATCAGAAAGTATACAGAATTTTGGACAAACATAAATTCGGATAAGTGAATACACAGTGCCAAGAAACTGAGAGACGTTATATACGCGGTTCTAGTCCGTTTATTAAACCAGACAGATGTTTAGAATCAAACAGGTTCAACTTTAAATAATTTTGAGATAAATTACAATTCATACAGCTCTAAGTAAAGTTCTAAGGAATTTGCAAGTTTATAAAAATTGATTTGCATTCCTTTTTTTATTGCCATGTTGCAATAACTATCAGGAGTACTCCTGATAATATTTCTCAGTTTAAAAACATGTAGTTTTATCTTTTAAAATGAGAAAAAGTAGTAATGATAATTGCTATTTAAGAGAACAAAATTTATATGGCTAAAATTATGAAACCTCTAATAATTTAATCATTCCATTCACTTTAGTTTAGAAGCACATAGTAAATAAACCTAAATGTTCGGGCTACCAGATTAAAATTTTGGTAGCCCAATGGGCTACCAGTAAATTTGCAGATTTCTGAAACCCTGATGGTAAATGCCTTTTAATGACTACCAAAATGTATTTTTATTACCAAAATGTATTTTTTATTACCAAAATGTATTTATTTATAAAACTTGCCAAAATATTAGGGATGTAAGGGTAAGAACTCCCTGTAAACTAATTCTAGAAATACTCTGTAACTTTGTAAACCACAAAGCAATTGCAAAATGTTAGTTGTTTCATCATGCCTTCCTGTAGTGGTATAAATGGTAATAAAAATTAGCAGCTTTTTGATAAATTGCTAACAAAGTTTTCAGGGAGTTAAAATCACAGTACCAATGTTTTGTAACTTTGTGATTATTCAAAAGCAAAATATATTTTCAGGGAGGAATAAGAACGAACACAACAGTATGCCTGGGTAAAATTGGCTCATACCTGAACCCGCAGGTAAGTCAGCCTTCAGTGTTGCTTTCAAATGTGAATATATTCTGTAGTATGTATTGTTTTACGTCATTTAATTCACACTTTTAAAGACAACAGCAGTTGAGATGCGAGAATTTCTTTCTTGTGAAACTTTTTTAAACAATACCGTATTTTACCTAAGTCTTGGGACAGCATAAAATAATTATTTTTTTTCACTGTCCCAAGACATTTCTCGAAAAATAATTATTTTGAAAAGTGTCCCAAAAATATGGACACAATAATTGTCATCGGGTAACATCCCCCACCCACCCGTGTTGAAAGCGAAAAAAAAAACGATTATCAGAAAATAAACAAAGTAATTGGCCTTGTTTTTATCATCAATTAACACCCCCTAAAAGAGCTAAAAGAAGTGTGTAGGTATCATGACATTAGAAGTGGAGATCAAAGCGGTACAGCTTCCCCGAGATTTTCATAGTATAAAGTCATGTTTTCGTGCCATGTTGCACATCACTGTTTGATCATACCGCCTCGGTTCTTAAGTGCTGAGAAGTAGATCTGGTGTTGTAAAAATCAATAAAAAAAAGCTTCTTGTTAAGTTGTTAAAGCGAATGTGCAATATCCCATATAAACTGACAGGTAAACGTGTCAAATTATAATAGCGGATATCTTACCTCTGTGACCTATTTGCCCTCAAGGAAATTACAAAATGGTTTGAGAAGAATATCTTATTATAAAGTGTTGTGTCAAAAAATACATGTACATGTACAAAGATTCATTCAAAACTTATTAAAAATACGCAACAACATCATTATTGTTGTTTTTTTAACCGCATTTTCTATTTACGTTCACGAGGTCACGTAACAGAAATCTGTTTGCCAAAAATCTTTTTACTTTGTATTTTTAAATTGCTGCCGCCTTTTCATTATTTAAGATTTTTCTATTCTGTTTTTTGTACTTTCTGGTCAAAAGTCTGAATTTTATGCCCATAGTTTGTATCATTTATTTACTTTTAGAAAGAAATAAGTATTTAGGATCGCGCTGTTTGAAATTTTGCAAGTAATTTTATGAAAATTCGACCGTTTTTTATAGAATTTTGCCAACATTTCTGTCAAAAAATCAAAAAATGAATGCGTGACGCGCTTTTTTTGTATACGTGTCGATGAACAAAAGTAACGGCATTGTAAGTTAGACATTACGATAGGTCGCACGTGCTCGAGGAATGAAAAATTACCAGCATGGCGTTTTGATATCTGTACGATTCGCGGGTAAATTCCAGTCAGTGGTAAATAAAAGTAAATAAATAACGGAAAATGGACTTCCTGGCTGCAGCAAAAA